>NW_027136994.1:0-300000 GCF_040869045.1 Eurosta solidaginis
GAATCGATTTTATTTTTGCAGATGGTAGGTTTTTATGTGTGTATTAATCAACTAGCTGATCCAAGGTTCTGTCGTTAACGGTTCAATTTCTACGTCATACTGTGTGGGGTTAACCGACTAAAAGGGATAAGTGTCCATATCTAATGAACCGAGCAAGACAGAATCGATTTTATTTTTGCAGATGGTAGGTTTTTATGTGTATATTAACCCAAAAGCTGATCCAAGGTTCTATCGTTAGCGGTTCAATTTCTACGTCATACTGGGTGGGGTTAACCGACTAAAAGGGATAAGTGTCCATATCTATTGAACCATGCAAGGTAGAATCGATTTTGTTTTTGCAGATGATAGGTTTTTATGTGTATATTAATCCACAAGCTGATCCAAGGTTCTATCGCTAACGGTTCAATTTCTACGTCATGCTGGGTGAGGTTAACCGACTAAAAGGGATAAGTGTCCATATCTATTGAACCAAGCAAGACAGAATCGATTTTCTTTTTGCAGATGGTAGGTTTTTATGTGTTTATTAATCCACTAGCTGATCCAAGGTTCTGTCGTTAACGGTTCAATTTCTACGTCATACTGTGTGGGGTTAACCGACTAAAAGGGATAAGTGTCCATATCTATTGAACCAAGCAAGACAGAATCGATTTTATTTTTGCAGATGGTAGGCTTTTATGTCTATATTAATCCAAAAGCTGATCCAAGGTTCTATCGTTAGCGGTTCAATTTCTAAGTCATACTGTGTGGGGTTAACCGACCAAAAGGGATAAGTGTCCATATCTATTGAACCAAGCAAGGTAGAATAGATTTTATTTTTGCAGATGATAGGTTTTTATGTGTATATTAATCCACAAGCTGATCCAAGGTTCTATCGCTAACGGTTCAATTTCTACGTCATGCTGGGTGAGGTTAACCGACTAAAAGGGATAAGTGTCCATATCTATTGAACAAAGCAAGACAGAATCGATTTTATTTTTGCAGATGGTAGGTTTTTATGTAGATATTAATCCACTAGCTGATACAAGGTTCTGTCGTTAACGGTTCAATTTCTACGTCTTACTGTGTGGGGTTAACCGGCTAAAAGGGATAAGTGTCCATATCTATTGAACCAAGCAAGACAGAATCGATTTTATTTTTGCAGATGGTAGGTTTTTATGTGCATATTAATCCACAAGCTGATCCAAGGTTCTATCGCTAACAGTTCAATTTCTACGTCATACTAGGTGGGGTTAACCGACTAAAAGGGATAAGTGTCCATATCTATTGAACCATGCAAGATAGAATCGATTTTATTTCTGCAGATGGTAGGTTTTTATGTGTGTATTAATTCACAAGCTGATCCAAGGTTCTATCGCTAACGGTTCAATTTCTACGTCATACTGGGTGGGGTTAACCGACTAAAAGGGATAAGTGTCCATATCTATTGAACCAAGCAAGACAGAATCGATTTTATTTTTACAGATGGTAGGTTTTTATGTGTATATTAATCCACAAGCCGATCCAAGGTTCTATCGCTAACGGTTCAATTTATACGTCATACTGGGTGGGGTTAACCGACTAATAGGGATAAGTGTCTATATCTATTGAACCAAGCAAGGTAGAATCGAATTTATTTTTGCAGATGGTAGGCTTTTATGTGCATATTAATCCACAAGCTTATCCAAGGTTCTATCGCTAACGGTTCAATTTCTGCGTCAAACTGGGTGAGGTTAACCGACTAAAAGGAATAAGTGTCCATATCTATTGAACCAAGCAAGACAGAATCGATTTTCTTTTTGCAGATGGTAGGTTTTTATGTGTTTATTAATCCACTAGCTGATCCAAGGTTCTGTCGTTAACGGTTCAATTTCTACGTCATACTGTGTGGGGTTAACAGACTAAAAGGGATAAGTGTCCATATCTATTGAACCAAGCAAGACAGAATCGATTTTATTTTTGCAGATGGTAGGCTTTTATGTCTATATTAATCCAAAACTGATCCAAGGTTCTATCGTTAGCGGTTCAATTTCTACGTCATACTGTGTGGGGTTAACCGACTAAAAGGGATAAGTGTCCATATCTATTGAACCAAGCAAGATAGAATAGATTTTATTTTTGCAGATGGTAGGTTTTTATGTGTGTATTAATTCACAATCTGATCCAAGGTTCTATCGCTAACGGTTCAATTTCTACGTCTTACTGTGTGGGGTTAACCGGCTAAAAGGGATAAGTGTCCATATCTATTGAACCAAGCAAGACAGAATCGATTTTATTTTTGCAGATGGTAGGTTTTTATGTGCATATTAATCCACAAGCTGATCCAAGGTTCTATCGCTAACAGTTCAATTTCTACGTCATACTGTGTGGGGTTAACCGACTAAAAGGGATATGTGTCCATATCTATTGAACCAAGCAAGGCAGAATCGATTTTATTTCTGCAGATGGTAGGTTTTTATGTGTGTATTAATCCACAAGCTGATCCAAGGTTCTATCGCTAACAGTTCAATTTCTACGTCATACTGGGTGGGGTTAACCGACTAAAAGGGATAAGTGTCCATATCTATTGAACCATGCAAGATAGAATCGATTTTGTTTTTGCAGATGATAGGCTTTTATGTGTATATTAATCCACAAGCTGATCCAAGGTTCTATCGTTAACGGTTCAATTTCTACGTCATACTGTGTGGGGTTAACCGACTAAAAGGGATAAGTGTCCATATCTATTGAACCAAGCAAGGTAGAATCGAATTTATTTTTGCAGATGGTAGGCTTTTATGTGCATATTAATCCACAAGCTTATCCAAGGTTCTATCGCTAACGGTTCAATTTCTGCGTCAAACTGGGTGAGGTTAACCGCCTAAAAGGGATAAGTGTCCATATCTATTGAACCAAGCAAGACAGAATCGGATTTATTTTTGCAGATGGTAGGCTTTTATGTGTATATTAATCCAAAAGCTGATCCAAGATTCAATCGCTAACGGTTCAATTTCTACGTCATACTGGGGGGGGGGGGGGGGGGGGGGGGTTAACCGACTAAAAGGGATAAGTGTCCATATCTATTGAACCATGCAAGATAGAATCGATTATGTTTTTGCAGATGGTAGGCTTTTATGTGTATATTAATCCAAAAGCTGATCCAAGATTCTATCGCTAACGGTTCAATTTCTACGTCAAACTGGGTGGGGTTAACCGACTAAAAGGGATAAGTGTCCATATCTATTGAACCACGCAAGACAGAATCGATTTTACTTTTGCAGATGGAAGGCTTTTATGTCTATATTAATCCAAAAGCTGATCCAAGGTTCTATCGTTAGCGGTTCAATTTCTACGTTATACTGTGTGGGGTTAACCGACTAAAAGGGATAAGTGTCCATATCTATTGAACCAAGCAAGACAGAATCGATTTTATTTTTGCAGATGGTAGGCTTTTATGTGTATATTAATCCAAAAGCTGATCCAAGATTCAATCGCTAACGGTTCAATTTCTACGTCATACTGGGGGGGGGGGGGGGGGGGGGGGTAAACCGACTAAAAGGGATAAGTGTCCATATCTATTGAACCATGCAAGATAGAATCGATTTTGTTTTTGCAGATGATAGGTTTTTATGTGTATATTAATCCACAAGCTGATCCAAGGTTCTATCGCTAACGGTTCAATTTCTACGTCATGCTGGGTGAGGTTAACCGACTAAAAGGGATAAGTGTCCATATCTATTGAACCAAGCAAGACAGAATCGATTTTATTTTTGCAGATGGTAGGTTTTTATGTGTTTATTAATCCACAAGCTGATCCAAGGTTCTATCGCTAACGGTTCAATTTCTACGTCATACTAGGTGGGGTTAACCGACTAATAGGGATAAGTGTCCATATCTATTGAACCGGGCAAGGTAGAATCGAATTTATTTTTGCAGATGGTAGGTTTTTATGTGCATATTAATCCACAAGCTGACCCAAGGTTCTATCGCTAACGGTTCAATTTCTACGTCAAACTTGGTGGGGTTAACCGACTAAAAGGGATAAGTGTCCATATCTATTGAACCATGCAAGATAGAATCGATTTTATATCTGCAGATGGTAGGTTTTTATGTGTGTATTAATTCACAAGCTGATCCAAGGTTCTATCGCTAACGGTTCAATTTCTACGTCATACTGGGTGGGGTTAACCGACTAAAAGGGATAAGTGTCCATATCTATTGAACCAAGCAAGACAGAATCGATTTTATTTTTGCAGATGGTAGGCTTTTATGTGTATATTAATCCAAAAGCTGATCCAAGATTCAATCGCTAACGGTTCAATTTCTACGTCATACTGGGGGGGGGGGGGGGGGGGGGGGGGGGTAAACCGACTAAAAGGGATAAGTGTCCATATCTATTGAACCATGCAAGATAGAATCGATTTTGTTTTTGCAGATGATAGGTTTTTATGTGTATATTAATCCACAAGCTGATCCAAGGTTCTATCGCTAACGGTTCAATTTCTACGTCATGCTGGGTGAGGTTAACCGACTAAAAGGGATAAGTGTCCATATCTATTGAACCAAGCAAGACAGAATCGATTTTATTTTTGCAGATGGTAGGTTTTTATGTGTTTATTAATCCACTAGCTGATCCAAGGTTCTGTCGTTAACGGTTCAATTTCTACGTCATACTGTGTGGGGTTAACCGACTAAAAGGGATAAGTGTCCATATCTATTGAACCAAGCAAGACAGAATCGATTTTATTTTTGCAGATGGTAGGCTTTTATGTCTATATTAATCCAAAAGCTGATCCAAGATTCAATCGCTAACGGTTCAATTTCTACGTCATACTGGGGGGGGGGGGGGGGGTAAACCGACTAAAAGGGATAAGTGTCCATATCTATTGAACCATGCAAGATAGAATCGATTTTGTTTTTGCAGATGATAGGTTTTTATGTGTATATTAATCCACAAGCTGATCCAAGGTTCTATCGCTAACAGTTCAATTTCTACGTCATACTGTGTGGGGTTAACCGACTAAAAGGGATATGTGTCCATATCTATTGAACCAAGCAAGGCAGAATCGATTTTATTTCTGCAGATGGTAGGTTTTTATGTGTGTATTAATCCACAAGCTGATCCAAGGTTCTATCGCTAACAGTTCAATTTCTACGTCATACTGGGTGGGGTTAACCGACTAAAAGGGATAAGTGTCCATATCTATTGAACCATGCAAGATAGAATCGATTTTGTTTTTGCAGATGATAGGCTTTTATGTGTATATTAATCCACAAGCTGATCCAAGGTTCTATCGTTAACGGTTCAATTTCTACGTCATACTGTGTGGGGTTAACCGACTAAAAGGGATAAGTGTCCATATCTATTGAACCAAGCAAGGTAGAATCGAATTTATTTTTGCAGATGGTAGGCTTTTATGTGCATATTAATCCACAAGCTTATCCAAGGTTCTATCGCTAACGGTTCAATTTCTGCGTCAAACTGGGTGAGGTTAACCGCCTAAAAGGGATAAGTGTCCATATCTATTGAACCAAGCAAGACAGAATCGGATTTATTTTTGCAGATGGTAGGCTTTTATGTGTATATTAATCCAAAAGCTGATCCAAGATTCAATCGCTAACGGTTCAATTTCTACGTCATACTGGGGGGGGGGGGGGGGGGGGGGTTAACCGACTAAAAGGGATAAGTGTCCATATCTATTGAACCATGCAAGATAGAATCGATTTTGTTTTTGCAGATGGTAGGCTTTTATGTGTATATTAATCCAAAAGCTGATCCAAGATTCTATCGCTAACGGTTCAATTTCTACGTCAAACTGGGTGGGGTTAACCGACTAAAAGGGATAAGTGTCCATATCTATTGAACCACGCAAGACAGAATCGATTTTACTTTTGCAGATGGAAGGCTTTTATGTCTATATTAATCCAAAAGCTGATCCAAGGTTCTATCGTTAGCGGTTCAATTTCTACGTTATACTGTGTGGGGTTAACCGACTAAAAGGGATAAGTGTCCATATCTATTGAACCAAGCAAGACAGAATCGATTTTATTTTTGCAGATGGTAGGCTTTTATGTGTATATTAATCCAAAAGCTGATCCAAGATTCAATCGCTAACGGTTCAATTTCTACGTCATACTGGGGGGGGGGGGGGGGGGGGGGGGGGGTAAACCGACTAAAAGGGATAAGTGTCCATATCTATTGAACCATGCAAGATAGAATCGATTTTGTTTTTGCAGATGATAGGTTTTTATGTGTATATTAATCCACAAGCTGATCCAAGGTTCTATCGCTAACGGTTCAATTTCTACGTCATGCTGGGTGAGGTTAACCGACTAAAAGGGATAAGTGTCCATATCTATTGAACCAAGCAAGACAGAATCGATTTTATTTTTGCAGATGGTAGGTTTTTATGTGTTTATTAATCCACAAGCTGATCCAAGGTTCTATCGCTAACGGTTCAATTTCTACGTCATACTAGGTGGGGTTAACCGACTAATAGGGATAAGTGTCCATATCTATTGAACCGGGCAAGGTAGAATCGAATTTATTTTTGCAGATGGTAGGTTTTTATGTGCATATTAATCCACAAGCTGACCCAAGGTTCTATCGCTAACGGTTCAATTTCTACGTCAAACTTGGTGGGGTTAACCGACTAAAAGGGATAAGTGTCCATATCTATTGAACCATGCAAGATAGAATCGATTTTATATCTGCAGATGGTAGGTTTTTATGTGTGTATTAATTCACAAGCTGATCCAAGGTTCTATCGCTAACGGTTCAATTTCTACGTCATACTGGGTGGGGTTAACCGACTAAAAGGGATAAGTGTCCATATCTATTGAACCAAGCAAGACAGAATCGATTTTATTTTTGCAGATGGTAGGCTTTTATGTGTATATTAATCCAAAAGCTGATCCAAGATTCAATCGCTAACGGTTCAATTTCTACGTCATACTGGGGGGGGGGGGGGGGGGGGTAAACCGACTAAAAGGGATAAGTGTCCATATCTATTGAACCATGCAAGATAGAATCGATTTTGTTTTTGCAGATGATATGTTTTTATGTGTATATTAATCCACAAGCTGATCCAAGGTTCTATCGCTAACGGTTCAATTTCTACGTCATGCTGGGTGAGGTTAACCGACTAAAAGGGATAAGTGTCCATATCTATTGAACCAAGCAAGACAGAATCGATTTTATTTTTGCAGATGGTAGGTTTTTATGTGTTTATTAATCCACTAGCTGATCCAAGGTTCTGTCGTTAACGGTTCAATTTCTACGTCATACTGTGTGGGGTTAACCGACTAAAAGGGATAAGAGTCCATATCTATTGAACCAAGCAAGACAGAATCGATTTTATTTTTGCAGATGGTAGGCTTTTATGTCTATATTAATCCAAAAGCTGATCCAAGGTTCTATCGTTAGCGGTTCAATTTCTACGTCATACTGTGTGGGGTTAACCGACTAAAAGGGATAAGTGTCCATATCTATTGAACCAAGCAAGATAGAATAGATTTTGTTTTTGCAGATGATAGGTTTTTATGTGTATATTAATCCACAAGCTGATCCAAGGTTCTATCGCTAACGGTTCAATTTCTACGTCATGCTGGGTGAGGTTAACCGACTAAAAGGGATAAGTGTCCATATCTATTGAACAAAGCAAGACAGAATCGATTTTATTTTTGCAGATGGTAGGTTTTTATGTGTATATTAATCCACTAGCTGATACAAGGTTCTGTCGTTAACGGTTCAATTTCTACGTCATACTGTGTGGGGTTAACCGGCTAAAAGGGATAAGTGTCCATATCTATTGAACCAAGCAAGACAGAATCGATTTTATTTTTGCAGATGGTAGGTTTTTATGTGTATATTAATCCACAAGCTGATCGAAGGTTCTGTCGTTAACGGTTCAATTTCTACGTCATACTGTGTGGGGTTAACCGACTAAAAGGGATAAGTGTCCATATCTATTGAACCAAGCAAGACAGAATCGATTTTATTTTTGCAGATGGTAGGTTTTTATGTGCATATTAATCCACTAGCTAATCCTAGGTTCTATCGCTAACAGTTCAATTTCTACGTCAAACTGGGTGGGGTTAACCGACTAAAAGGGATAAGTGTCCATATCTATTGAACCAAGCAAGACAGAATCGATTTTATTTTTGCAGATGGTAGGTTTTTATGTGTATATTAATCCACTAGCTGATACAAGGTTCTGTCGTTAACGGTTCAATTTCTACGTCATACTGTGTGGGGTTAACCGGCTAAAAGGGATAAGTGTCCATATCTATTGAACCAAGCAAGACAGAATCGATTTTATTTTTGCAGATGGTAGGTTTTTATGTGTATATTAATCAACTAGCTGATCCAAGGTTCTGTCGTTAACGGTTCAATTTCTACGTCATACTGTGTGGGGTTAACCGACTAAAAGGGATAAGTGTCCATATCTAATGAACCAAGCAAGACAGAATCGATTTTATTTTTGCAGATGGTAGGTTTTTATGTGTACATTAATCCAAAAGCTGATCCAAGGTCCTACCGCTAACGGTTCAATTTCTACGTCATACTGTGTGGGGTTAACCGACTAAAAGGGATATGTGTCCATATCTATTGAACCAAGCAAGGCAGAATCGATTTTATTTCTGCAGATGATAGGTTTTTATGTGTATATTAATCCACAAGCTGATCCAAGGTTCTATCGCTAACGGTTCAATTTCTACGTCATGCTGGGTGAGGTTAACCGACTAAAAGGGATAAGTGTCCATATCTATTGAACAAAGCAAGACAGAATCGATTTTATTTTTGCAGATGGTTGGTTTTTATGTGTATATTAATCCACTAGCTGATACAAGGTTCTGTCGTTAACGGTTCAATTTCTACGTCATACTGTGTGGGGTTAACCGGCTAAAAGGGATAAGTGTCCATATCTATTGAACCAAGCAAGACAGAATCGATTTTATTTTTGCAGATGGTAGGTTTTTATGTGTATATTAATCCACAAGCTGATCCAAGGTTCTGTCGTTAACGGTTCAATTTCTACGTCATACTGTGTGGGGTTAACCGACTAAAAGGGATAAGTGTCCATATCTATTGAACCAAGCAAGACAGAATCGATTTTATTTTTGCAGATGGTAGGTTTTTATGTGCATATTAATCCACTAGCTAATCCTAGGTTCTATCGCTAACAGTTCAATTTCTACGTCAAACTGGGTGGGGTTAACCGACTAAAAGGGATAAGTGTCCATATCTATTGAACCAAGCAAGACAGAATCGATTTTATTTTTGCAGATGGTAGGTTTTTATGTGTATATTAATCCACTAGCTGATACAAGGTTCTGTCGTTAACGGTTCAATTTCTACGTCATACTGTGTGGGGTTAACCGGCTAAAAGGGATAAGTGTCCATATCTATTGAACCAAGCAAGACAGAATCGATTTTATTTTTGCAGATGGTAGGTTTTTATGTGTATATTAATCAACTAGCTGATCCAAGGTTCTGTCGTTAACGGTTCAATTTCTACGTCATACTGTGTGGGGTTAACCGACTAAAAGGGATAAGTGTCCATATCTAATGAACCAAGCAAGACAGAATCGATTTTATTTTTGCAGATGGTAGGTTTTTATGTGTACATTAATCCAAAAGCTGATCCAAGGTCCTATCGCTAACGGTTCAATTTCTACGTCAAACTGGGTGGGGTTAACCGACTAAAAGGGATAAGTGTCCATATCTATTGAACCAAGCAAGACAGAATCGATTTTATTTTTGCAGATGGTAGGTTTTTATGTGTATATTAATCCAAAAGCTGACCCAAGGTTCTATCGTTAGCGGTTCAATTTCTACATCATACTGGGTGGGGTTAACCGACTAAAAGGGATAAGTGTCCATATCTATTGAACCGTGCAAGATAGAATCGATTTTGTTCTTGCAGATGATAGGTTTTTATATGTATATTAATCCACAAGCTGATCCAAGGTTCTATCGCTAACGGTTCACTTTCTACGTCATGCTGGGTGAGGTTAACCGACTAAAAGGGATAAGTGTCCATATCTATTGAACCAAGCAAGACAGAATCGATTTTATTTTTGCAGATGGTAGGTTTTTATGTGTATATTAATCCACTAGCTGATCCAAGGTTCTGTCGTTAACGGTTCAATTTCTACGTCATACTGTGTGGGGTTAACCGACTAAAAGGTATAAGTGTCCATATCTATTGAACCAAGCAAGACAGAATCGATTTTATTTTTGCAGATGGTAGGCTTTTATGTCTATATTAATCCAAAAGCTGATCCAAGGTTCTATCGTTAGCGGTTCAATTTCTACGTCATACTGTGTGGGGTTAACCGACTAAAAGGGATAAGTGTCCATATCTATTGAACCAAGCAAGATAGAATAGATTTTGTTCTTGCAGATGATAGGTTTTTATGTGTATACTAATCCAAAAGCTGATCCAAGATTCTATCGCTAACGGTTCAATTTCTACGTCAAACTGGGTGGGGTTAACCGACTAAAAGGGATAAGTGTCCATATCTATTGAACCACGCAAGACAGAATCGATTTTATTTTTGCAGATGGTAGGCTTTTATGTCTATATTAATCCAAAAGCTGATCCAAGGTTCTATCGTTAGCGGTTCAATTTCTACGTCATACTGTGTGGGGTTAACCGACTAAAAGGGATAAGTGTCCATATCTATTGAACCAAGCAAGATAGAATCGATTTTGTTTTTGCAGATGATAGGTTTTTATGTGTATATTAATCCACAAGCTGATCCAAGGTTCTATCGCTAACGGTTCAATTTCTACGTCATACTAGGTGGGGTTAACCGACTAATAGGGATAAGTGTCCATATCTATTGAACCGAGCAAGGTAGAATCGAATTTATTTTTGCAGATGGTAGGTTTTTATGTGCATATTAATCCACAAGCTGACCCAAGGTTCTATCGCTAACGGTTCAATTTCTACGTCAAACTTGGTGGGGTTAACCGACTAAAAGGGATAAGTGTCCATATCTATTGAACCAAGCAAGACAGACTCGATTTTATTTTTGCAGATGGTAGGTTTTTATGTGTGTATTAATCAACTAGCTGATCCAAGGTTCTGTCGTTAACGGTTCAATTTCTACGTCATACTGTGTGGGGTTAACCGACTAAAAGGGATAAGTGTCCATATCTAATGAACCAAGCAAGACAGAATCGATTTTATTTTTGCAGATGGTAGGTTTTTATGTGTACATTAATCCAAAAGCTGATCCAAGGTTCTATCGCTAACGGTTCAATTTCTACGTCAAACTGGGTGGGGTTAACCGACTAAAAGGGATAAGTGTCCATATCTATTGAACCAAGCAAGACAGAATCGATTTTATTTTTGCAGATGGTAGGTTTTTATGTGTGTATTAATCAACTAGCTGATCCAAGGTTCTGTCGTTAACGGTTCAATTTCTACGTCATACTGTGTGGGGTTAACCGACTAAAAGGGATAAGTGTCCATATCTAATGAACCAAGCAAGACAGAATCGATTTTATTTTTGCAGATGGTAGGTTTTTATGTGTATATTAACCCAAAAGCTGATCCAAGGTTCTATCGTTAGCGGTTCAATTTCTACGTCATACTGGGTGGGGTTAACCGACTAAAAGGGATAAGTGTCCATATCTATTGAACCATGCAAGATAGAATCGATTTGTTTTTGCAGATGATATGTTTTTATGTGTATATTAATCCACAAGCTGATCCAAGGTTCTATCGCTAACGGTTCAATTTCTACGTCATGCTGGGTGAGGTTAACCGACTAAAAGGGATAAGTGTCCATATCTATTGAACCAAGCAAGACAGAATCGATTTTATTTTTGCAGATGGTAGGTTTTTATGTGTTTATTAATCCACTAGCTGATCCAAGGTTCTGTCGTTAACGGTTCAATTTCTACGCCATACTGTGTGGGGTTAACCGACTAAAAGGGATAAGTGTCCATATCTATTGGACCAAGCAAGACAGAATCGATTTTATTTTTGCAGATGGTAGGCTTTTATGTCTATATTAATCCAAAAGCTGATCCAAGGTTCTATCGTTAGCGGTTCAATTTCTACGTCATACTGTGTGGGGTTAACCGACTAAAAGGGATAAGTGTCCATATCTATTGAACCAAGCAAGATAGAATAGATTTTGTTTTTGCAGATGATAGGTTTTTATGTGTATATTAATCCACAAGCTGATCCAAGGTTCTATCGCTAACGGTTCAATTTCTACGTCATGCTGGGTGAGGTTAACCGACTAAAAGGGATAAGTGTCCATATCTATTGAACAAAGCAAGACAGAATCGGTTTTATTTTTGCAGATGGTAGGTTTTTATGTGTATATTAATCCACTAGCTGATACAAGGTTCTTTCGTTAACGGTTCAATTTCTACGTCATACTGTGTGGGGTTAACCGGCTAAAAGGGATAAGTGTCCATATCTATTGAACCAAGCAAGACAGAATCGATTTTATTTTTGCAGATGGTAGGTTTTTATGTGCATATTAATCCACAAGCTGATCCAAGGTTCTATCGCTAACAGTTCAATTTCTACGTCATACTAGGTGTGGTTAACCGACTAAAAGGGATAAGTGTCCATATCTATTGAACCATGCAAGATAGAATCGATTTTATTTCTGCAGATGGTAGGTTTTTATGTGTGTATTAATCCACAAGCTGATCCAAGGTTCTATCGCTAACGGTTCAATTTCTACGTCATACTGAGTGGGGTTAACCGACTAAAAGGGATAAGTGTCCATATCTATTGAACCAAGCAAGACAGAATCGATTTTATTTTTACAGATGGTAGGTTTTTATGTGTATATTAATCCAAAAGCTGATCCAATGTTCTATCGTTAGCGGTTCAATTTCTACGTCATACTGTGTGGGGTTAACCGACTAAAAGGGATATGTGTCCATATCTATTGAACCAAGCAAGGCATAATCGATTTTATTTCTGCAGATGGTAGGTTTTTATGTGTGTATTAATCCACAAGCTGATCCAAGGTTCTATCGCTAACGGTTCAATTTCTACGTCATACTGGGTGGGGTTAACTGACTAAAAGGGATAAGTGTCCATATCTATTGAACCATGCAAGATAGAATCGATTTTGTTTTTGCAGATGATAGGCTTTTATGTGTATATTAATCCACAAGCTGATCCAAGGTTCTATCGTTAACGGTTCAATTTCTACGTCATACTGTGTGGGGTTAACCGACTAAAAGGGATAAGTGTCCATATCTATTGAACCAAGCAAGACAGAATCGATTTTATTTCTGCAGATGGTAGGTTTTTATGTGTGTATTAATCCACACGCTGATCCAAGTTTCTATCGCTAACGGTTCAATTTCTACGTCATACTGGGTGGGGTTAACCGACTAATAGGGATAAGTATCCATATCTATTTAACCAAGCAAGGTAGAATCGAATTTATTTTTGCAGATGGTAGGTTTTTACGTGTATATTAATCCACAAGCTGATCCAAGGTTCTATCGTTAACGGTTCAATTTATACGTCATACTGTGTGGGGTTAACCGAATAAAATGGATAAGTGTCCATATCTATTGAAACAAGCAAGACAGAATCGATTTTATTTCTGCAGATGGTAGGTTTTTATGTGTGTATTAATCCACAAGCTGATCCAAGGTTCTATCGCTAATGGTTCAATTTCTACATCATAAAAGGGATAAGTGTCGACATCTATTGAACCAAGCAAAATAGAATTGATTTTATTTTTGCAGATTATAGGTTTTTATGTGTATATTAATACACAAGCTGATCCAAGGTTCTATCGCTAACGGTTCAATTTCTACGTCATACTGTGTGGGGTTAACCGACTAAAAGGGATAAGTGTCCATATCTATTGAACCAAGCAAGATAGAATCGATTTTGTTTTTGCAGATGTTAGGTTTTTATGTGTATATTAATCCACAAGCCGATTAAAAGTTCTATCGCTAACGGTTCAATTTATACGTCATACTGGGTGAGGTTAACCGACTAATAGGGATAAGTGTCTATATCTATTGAACCAAGCAAGGTAGAATCGAATTTATTTTTGCAGATGGTAGGCTTTTATGTGCATATTAATCCACAAGCTTATTCAAGGTTCTATCGCTAACGGTTCAATTTCTGCGTCAAACTGGGTGAGGTTAACCGCCTAAAAGGGATAAGTGTCCATATCTATTGAACCAAGCAAGACAGAATCGATTTTATTTTTGCAGATGGTAGGCTTTTATGTGTATATTAATCCAAAAGCTGATCCAAGATTCAATCGCTAACGGTTCAATTTCTACGTCATACTGGGGGGGGGTTAACCGACTAAAAGGGATAAGTGTCCATATCTATTGAACCATGCAAGATAGAATCGATTTTGTTTTTACAGATGGTAGGCTTTTATGTGTATATTAATCCACAAGCTGATCCAAGGTTCTATCGCTAACGGTTCAATTTCTACGTCATACTAGGTGGGGTTAACCGACTAATAGGGATAAGTGTCCATATCTATTGAACCAAGCAAGATAGAATAGATTTTGTTTTGGCAGATGATAGGTTTTTATGTGTATATTAATCCTCAAGCTGATCCAAGCTTCTATCGCTAACGGTTCAATTTCTACGTCATACTAGGTGGGGTTAACCGACTAATAGGGATAAGTGTCCATATCTATTGAACCATGCAAGATAGAATCGATTTTGTTTTTGCAGATGGTAGGCTTTTATGTGTATATTAATCCAAAAGCTGATCCAAGATTCAATCGCTAACGGTTCAATTTCTACGTCATACTGGGGGGGGTTAACCGACTAAAAGGGATAAGTGTCCATATCTATTGAACCATACAAGATAGAATCGATTTTGTTTTTGCAGATGGTAGGCTTTTATGTGTATATTAATCCACAAACTGACCCAAGGTTCTATCGCTAACGGTTCAATTTCTACGTCAAACTTGGTGGGGTTAACCGACTAAAAGGGATAAGTGTCCATATCTATTGAACCAAGCAAGACAGACTCGATTTTATTTTTGCAGATGGTAGGTTTTTATGTGTATATTAATCAACTAGCTGGTCCAAGGTTCTGTCGTTAACGGTTCAATTTCTACGTCATACTGTGTGGGGTTAACCGACTAAAAGGGATAAGTGTCCATATCTAATGAACCAAGCAAGACAGAATCGATTTTATTTTTGCAGATGGTAGGTTTTTATGTGTACATTAATCCAAAAGCTGATCCAAGGTCCTATCGCTAACGGTTCAATTTCTACGTCAAACTGGGTGGGGTTAACCGACTAAAAGGGATAAGTGTCCATATCTATTGAACCAAGCAAGACAGAATCGATTTTATTTTTGCAGATGGTAGGTTTTTATGTGTATATTAATCCAAAAGCTGATCCAAGGTTCTATCGTTAGCGGTTCAATTTCTACATCATACTGGGTGGGGTTAACCGACTAAAAGGGATAAGTGTCCATATCTATTGAACCATGCAAGATATAATCGATTTTGTTCTTGCAGATGATAGGTTTTTATGTGTATATTAATCCACAAGCTGATCCAAGGTTCTATCGCTAACGGTTCACTTTCTACGTCATGCTGGGTGAGGTTAACCGACTAAAAGGGATAAGTGTCCATATCTATTGAACCAAGTAAGACAGAATCGATTTTATTTTTGCAGATGGTAGGTTTTTATGTGTATATTAATCCACTAGCTGATCCAAGGTTCTGTCGTTAACGGTTCAATTTCTACGTCATACTGTGTGGGGTTAACCGACTAAAAGGTATAAGTGTCCATATCTATTGAACCAAGCAAGACAGAATCGATTTTATTTTTGCAGATGGTAGGCTTTTATGTCTATATTAATCCAAAAGCTGATCCAAGGTTCTATCGTTAGCGGTTCAATTTCTACGTCATACTGTGTGGGGTTAACCGACTAAAAGGGATAAGTGTCCATATCTATTGAACCATGCAAGATATAATCGATTTTGTTCTTGCAGATGATAGGTTTTTATGTGTATATTAATCCACAAGCTGATCCAAGGTTCTATCGCTAACGGTTCACTTTCTACGTCATGCTGGGTGAGGTTAACCGACTAAAAGGGATAAGTGTCCATATCTATTGAACCAAGTAAGACAGAATCGATTTTATTTTTGCAGATGGTAGGTTTTTATGTGTATATTAATCCACTAGCTGATCCAAGGTTCTGTCGTTAACGGTTCAATTTCTACGTCATACTGTGTGGGGTTAACCGACTAAAAGGTATAAGTGTCCATATCTATTGAACCAAGCAAGACAGAATCGATTTTATTTTTGCAGATGGTAGGCTTTTATGTCTATATTAATCCAAAAGCTGATCCAAGGTTCTATCGTTAGCGGTTCAATTTCTACGTCATACTGTGTGGGGTTAACCGACTAAAAGGGATAAGTGTCCATATCTATTGAACCAAGCAAGACAGAATCGATTTTATTTTTGCAGATGGTAGGTTTTTATGTGTATATTAATCCACTAGCTGATCCAAGGTTCTGTCGTTAACGGTTCAATTTCTACGTCATACTGTGTGGGGTTAACCGACTAAAAGGTATAAGTGTCCATATCTATTGAACCAAGCAAGACAGAATCGATTTTATTTTTGCAGATGGTAGGCTTTTATGTCTATATTAATCCACAAGCTGACCCAAGGTTCTATCGCTAACGGTTCAATTTCTACGTCAAACTTGGTGGGGTTAACCGACTAAAAGGGATAAGTGTCCATATCTATTGAACCATGCAAGATAGAATCGATTTTATATCTGCAGATGGTAGGTTTTTATGTGTGTATTAATTCACAAGCTGATCCAAGGTTCTATCGCTAACGGTTCAATTTCTACGTCATACTGGGTGGGGTTAACCGACTAAAAGGGATAAGTGTCCATATCTATTGAACCAAGCAAGACAGAATCGATTTTATTTTTGCAGATGGTAGGCTTTTATGTGTATATTAATCCAAAAGCTGATCCAAGATTCAATCGCTAACGGTTCAATTTCTACGGCATACTGGGGGGGGGGGGGGGGGGGTAAACCGACTAAAAGGGATAAGTGTCCATATCTATTGAACCATGCAAGATAGAATCGATTTTGTTTTTGCAGATGATAGGTTTTTATGTGTATATTAATCCACAAGCTGATCCAAGGTTCTATCGCTAACGGTTCAATTTCTACGTCATGCTGGGTGAGGTTAACCGACTAAAAGGGATAAGTGTCCATATCTATTGAACCAAGCAAGACAGAATCGATTTTATTTTTGCAGATGGTAGGTTTTTATGTGTTTATTAATCCACTAGCTGATCCAAGGTTCTGTCGTTAACGGTTCAATTTCTACGTCATACTGTGTGGGGTTAACCGACTAAAAGGGATAAGTGTCCATATCTATTGAACCAAGCAAGACAGAATCGATTTTATTTTTGCAGATGGTAGGCTTTTATGTCTATATTAATCCAAAAGCTGATCCAAGGTTCTATCGTTAGCGGTTCAATTTCTACGTCATACTGTGTGGGGCTAACCGACTAAAAGGGATAAGTGTCCATATCTATTGAACCAAGCAAGATAGAATAGATTTTGTTTTTGCAGATGATAGGTTTTTATGTGTATATTAATCCACAAGCTGATCCAAGGTTCTATCGCTAACGGTTCAATTTCTACGTCATGCTGGGTGAGGTTAACCGACTAAAAGGGATAAGTGTCCATATCTATTGAACAAAGCAAGACAGAATCGATTTTATTTTTGCAGATGGTAGGTTTTTATGTGTATATTAATCCACTAGCTGATACAAGGTTCTGTCGTTAACGGTTCAATTTCTACGTCATACTGTGTGGGGTTAACCGGCTAAAAGGGATAAGTGTCCATATCTATTGAACCAAGCAAGACAGAATCGATTTTATTTTTGCAGATGGTAGGTTTTTATGTGTATATTAATCCACAAGCTGATCGAAGGTTCTGTCGTTAACGGTTCAATTTCTACGTCATACTGTGTGGGGTTAACCGACTAAAAGGGATAAGTGTCCATATCTATTGAACCAAGCAAGACAGAATCGATTTTATTTTTGCAGATGGTAGGTTTTTATGTGCATATTAATCCACTAGCTAATCCTAGGTTCTATCGCTAACAGTTCAATTTCTACGTCAAACTGGGTGGGGTTAACCGACTAAAAGGGATAAGTGTCCATATCTATTGAACCAAGCAAGACAGAATCGATTTTATTTTTGCAGATGGTAGGTTTTTATGTGTATATTAATCCACTAGCTGATACAAGGTTCTGTCGTTAACGGTTCAATTTCTACGTCATACTGTGTGGGGTTAACCGGCTAAAAGGGATAAGTGTCCATATCTATTGAACCAAGCAAGACAGAATCGATTTTATTTTGCAGATGGTAGGTTTTTATGTGTATATTAATCAACTAGCTGATCCAAGGTTCTGTCGTTAACGGTTCAATTTCTACGTCATACTGTGTGGGGTTAACCGACTAAAAGGGATAAGTGTCCATATCTAATGAACCAAGCAAGACAGAATCGATTTTATTTTTGCAGATGGTAGGTTTTTATGTGTACATTAATCCAAAAGCTGATCCAAGGTCCTACCGCTAACGGTTCAATTTCTACGTCATACTGTGTGGGGTTAACCGACTAAAAGGGATATGTGTCCATATCTATTGAACCAAGCAAGGCAGAATCGATTTTATTTCTGCAGATGATAGGTTTTTATGTGTATATTAATCCACAAGCTGATCCAAGGTTCTATCGCTAACGGTTCAATTTCTACGTCATGCTGGGTGAGGTTAACCGACTAAAAGGGATAAGTGTCCATATCTATTGAACAAAGCAAGACAGAATCGATTTTATTTTTGCAGATGGTTGGTTTTTATGTGTATATTAATCCACTAGCTGATACAAGGTTCTGTCGTTAACGGTTCAATTTCTACGTCATACTGTGTGGGGTTAACCGGCTAAAAGGGATAAGTGTCCATATCTATTGAACCAAGCAAGACAGAATCGATTTTATTTTTGCAGATGGTAGGTTTTTATGTGTATATTAATCCACAAGCTGATCCAAGGTTCTGTCGTTAACGGTTCAATTTCTACGTCATACTGTGTGGGGTTAACCGACTAAAAGGGATAAGTGTCCATATCTATTGAACCAAGCAAGACAGAATCGATTTTATTTTTGCAGATGGTAGGTTTTTATGTGCATATTAATCCACTAGCTAATCCTAGGTTCTATCGCTAACAGTTCAATTTCTACGTCAAACTGGGTGGGGTTAACCGACTAAAAGGGATAAGTGTCCATATCTATTGAACCAAGCAAGACAGAATCGATTTTATTTTTGCAGATGGTAGGTTTTTATGTGTATATTAATCCACTAGCTGATACAAGGTTCTGTCGTTAACGGTTCAATTTCTACGTCATACTGTGTGGGGTTAACCGGCTAAAAGGGATAAGTGTCCATATCTATTGAACCAAGCAAGACAGAATCGATTTTATTTTTGCAGATGGTAGGTTTTTATGTGTATATTAATCAACTAGCTGATCCAAGGTTCTGTCGTTAACGGTTCAATTTCTACGTCATACTGTGTGGGGTTAACCGACTAAAAGGAATAAGTGTCCATATCTAATGAACCAAGCAAGACAGAATCGATTTTATTTTTGCAGATGGTAGGTTTTTATGTGTACATTAATCCAAAAGCTGATCCAAGGTCCTATCGCTAACGGTTCAATTTCTACGTCAAACTGGGTGGGGTTAACCGACTAAAAGGGATAAGTGTCCATATCTATTGAACCAAGCAAGACAGAATCGATTTTATTTTTGCAGATGGTAGGTTTTTATGTGTATATTAATCCAAAAGCTGACCCAAGGTTCTATCGTTAGCGGTTCAATTTCTACATCATACTGGGTGGGGTTAACCGACTAAAAGGGATAAGTGTCCATATCTATTGAACCGTGCAAGATAGAATCGATTTTGTTCTTGCAGATGATAGGTTTTTATATGTATATTAATCCACAAGCTGATCCAAGGTTCTATCGCTAACGGTTCACTTTCTACGTCATGCTGGGTGAGGTTAACCGACTAAAAGGGATAAGTGTCCATATCTATTGAACCAAGCAAGACAGAATCGATTTTATTTTTGCAGATGGTAGGTTTTTATGTGTATATTAATCCACTAGCTGATCCAAGGTTCTGTCGTTAACGGTTCAATTTCTACGTCATACTGTGTGGGGTTAACCGACTAAAAGGTATAAGTGTCCATATCTATTGAACCAAGCAAGACAGAATCGATTTTATTTTTGCAGATGGTAGGCTTTTATGTCTATATTAATCCAAAAGCTGATCCAAGGTTCTATCGTTAGCGGTTCAATTTCTACGTCATACTGTGTGGGGTTAACCGACTAAAAGGGATAAGTGTCCATATCTATTGAACCAAGCAAGATAGAATAGATTTTGTTCTTGCAGATGATAGGTTTTTATGTGTATACTAATCCAAAAGCTGATCCAAGATTCTATCGCTAACGGTTCAATTTCTACGTCAAACTGGGTGGGGTTAACCGACTAAAAGGGATAAGTGTCCATATCTATTGAACCACGCAAGACAGAATCGATTTTATTTTTGCAGATGGTAGGCTTTTATGTCTATATTAATCCAAAAGCTGATCCAAGGTTCTATCGTTAGCGGTTCAATTTCTACGTCATACTGTGTGGGGTTAACCGACTAAAAGGGATAAGTGTCCATATCTATTGAACCAAGCAAGATAGAATCGATTTTGTTTTTGCAGATGATAGGTTTTTATGTGTATATTAATCCACAAGCTGATCCAAGGTTCTATCGCTAACGGTTCAATTTCTACGTCATACTAGGTGGGGTTAACCGACTAATAGGGATAAGTGTCCATATCTATTGAACCAAGCAAGATAGAATAGATTTTGTTTTGGCAGATGATAGGTTTTTATGTGTATATTAATCCACAAGCTGATCCAAGCTTCTATCGCTAACGGTTCAATTTCTACGTCATACTAGGTGGGGTTAACCGACTAATAGGGATAAGTGTCCATATCTATTGAACCGAGCAAGGTAGAATCGAATTTATTTTTGCAGATGGTAGGTTTTTATGTGCATATTAATCCACAAGCTGACCCAAGGTTCTATCGCTAACGGTTCAATTTCTACGTCAAACTTGGTGGGGTTAACCGACTAAAAGGGATAAGTGTCCATATCTATTGAACCAAGCAAGACAGACTCGATTTTATTTTTGCAGATGGTAGGTTTTTATGTGTGTATTAATCAACTAGCTGATCCAAGGTTCTGTCGTTAACGGTTCAATTTCTACGTCATACTGTGTGGGGTTAACCGACTAAAAGGGATAAGTGTCCATATCTAATGAACCAAGCAAGACAGAATCGATTTTATTTTTGCAGATGGTAGGTTTTTATGTGTACATTAATCCAAAAGCTGATCCAAGGTTCTATCGCTAACGGTTCAATTTCTACGTCAAACTGGGTGGGGTTAACCGACTAAAAGGGATAAGTGTCCATATCTATTGAACCAAGCAAGACAGAATCGATTTTATTTTTGCAGATGGTAGGTTTTTATGTGTGTATTAATCAACTAGCTGATCCAAGGTTCTGTCGTTAACGGTTCAATTTCTACGTCATACTGTGTGGGGTTAACCGACTAAAAGGGATAAGTGTCCATATCTAATGAACCAAGCAAGACAGAATCGATTTTATTTTTGCAGATGGTAGGTTTTTATGTGTATATTAACCCAAAAGCTGATCCAAGGTTCTATCGTTAGCGGTTCAATTTCTACGTCATACTGGGTGGGGTTAACCGACTAAAAGGGATAAGTGTCCATATCTATTGAACCATGCAAGATAGAATCGATTTGTTTTTGCAGATGATATGTTTTTATGTGTATATTAATCCACAAGCTGATCCAAGGTTCTATCGCTAACGGTTCAATTTCTACGTCATGCTGGGTGAGGTTAACCGACTAAAAGGGATAAGTGTCCATATCTATTGAACCAAGCAAGACAGAATCGATTTTATTTTTGCAGATGGTAGGTTTTTATGTGTTTATTAATCCACTAGCTGATCCAAGGTTCTGTCGTTAACGGTTCAATTTCTACGCCATACTGTGTGGGGTTAACCGACTAAAAGGGATAAGTGTCCATATCTATTGGACCAAGCAAGACAGAATCGATTTTATTTTTGCAGATGGTAGGCTTTTATGTCTATATTAATCCAAAAGCTGATCCAAGGTTCTATCGTTAGCGGTTCAATTTCTACGTCATACTGTGTGGGGTTAACCGACTAAAAGGGATAAGTGTCCATATCTATTGAACCAAGCAAGATAGAATAGATTTTGTTTTTGCAGATGATAGGTTTTTATGTGTATATTAATCCACAAGCTGATCCAAGGTTCTATCGCTAACGGTTCAATTTCTACGTCATGCTGGGTGAGGTTAACCGACTAAAAGGGATAAGTGTCCATATCTATTGAACAAAGCAAGACAGAATCGGTTTTATTTTTGCAGATGGTAGGTTTTTATGTGTATATTAATCCACTAGCTGATACAAGGTTCTTTCGTTAACGGTTCAATTTCTACGTCATACTGTGTGGGGTTAACCGGCTAAAAGGGATAAGTGTCCATATCTATTGAACCAAGCAAGACAGAATCGATTTTATTTTTGCAGATGGTAGGTTTTTATGTGCATATTAATCCACAAGCTGATCCAAGGTTCTATCGCTAACAGTTCAATTTCTACGTCATACTAGGTGTGGTTAACCGACTAAAAGGGATAAGTGTCCATATCTATTGAACCATGCAAGATAGAATCGATTTTATTTCTGCAGATGGTAGGTTTTTATGTGTGTATTAATCCACAAGCTGATCCAAGGTTCTATCGCTAACGGTTCAATTTCTACGTCATACTGAGTGGGGTTAACCGACTAAAAGGGATAAGTGTCCATATCTATTGAACCAAGCAAGACAGAATCGATTTTATTTTTACAGATGGTAGGTTTTTATGTGTATATTAATCCAAAAGCTGATCCAATGTTCTATCGTTAGCGGTTCAATTTCTACGTCATACTGTGTGGGGTTAACCGACTAAAAGGGATATGTGTCCATATCTATTGAACCAAGCAAGGCATAATCGATTTTATTTCTGCAGATGGTAGGTTTTTATGTGTGTATTAATCCACAAGCTGATCCAAGGTTCTATCGCTAACGGTTCAATTTCTACGTCATACTGGGTGGGGTTAACTGACTAAAAGGGATAAGTGTCCATATCTATTGAACCATGCAAGATAGAATCGATTTTGTTTTTGCAGATGATAGGCTTTTATGTGTATATTAATCCACAAGCTGATCCAAGGTTCTATCGTTAACGGTTCAATTTCTACGTCATACTGTGTGGGGTTAACCGACTAAAAGGGATAAGTGTCCATATCTATTGAACCAAGCAAGACAGAATCGATTTTATTTCTGCAGATGGTAGGTTTTTATGTGTGTATTAATCCACAAGCTGATCCAAGTTTCTATCGCTAACGGTTCAATTTCTACGTCATACTGGGTGGGGTTAACCGACTAATAGGGATAAGTATCCATATCTATTTAACCAAGCAAGGTAGAATCGAATTTATTTTTGCAGATGGTAGGTTTTTACGTGTATATTAATCCACAAGCTGATCCAAGGTTCTATCGTTAACGGTTCAATTTATACGTCATACTGTGTGGGGTTAACCGAATAAAATGGATAAGTGTCCATATCTATTGAAACAAGCAAGACAGAATCGATTTTATTTCTGCAGATGGTAGGTTTTTATGTGTGTATTAATCCACAAGCTGATCCAAGGTTCTATCGCTAATGGTTCAATTTCTACATCATAAAAGGGATAAGTGTCGACATCTATTGAACCAAGCAAAATAGAATTGATTTTATTTTTGCAGATTATAGGTTTTTATGTGTATATTAATACACAAGCTGATCCAAGGTTCTATCGCTAACGGTTCAATTTCTACGTCATACTGTGTGGGGTTAACCGACTAAAAGGGATAAGTGTCCATATCTATTGAACCAAGCAAGATAGAATCGATTTTGTTTTTGCAGATGTTAGGTTTTTATGTGTATATTAATCCACAAGCCGATTAAAAGTTCTATCGCTAACGGTTCAATTTATACGTCATACTGGGTGAGGTTAACCGACTAATAGGGATAAGTGTCTATATCTATTGAACCAAGCAAGGTAGAATCGAATTTATTTTTGCAGATGGTAGGCTTTTATGTGCATATTAATCCACAAGCTTATTCAAGGTTCTATCGCTAACGGTTCAATTTCTGCGTCAAACTGGGTGAGGTTAACCGCCTAAAAGGGATAAGTGTCCATATCTATTGAACCAAGCAAGACAGAATCGATTTTATTTTTGCAGATGGTAGGCTTTTATGTGTATATTAATCCAAAAGCTGATCCAAGATTCAATCGCTAACGGTTCAATTTCTACGTCATACTGGGGGGGGTTAACCGACTAAAAGGGATAAGTGTCCATATCTATTGAACCATGCAAGATAGAATCGATTTTGTTTTTGCAGATGGTAGGCTTTTATGTGTATATTAATCCACAAGCTGATCCAAGGTTCTATCGCTAACGGTTCAATTTCTACGTCATACTAGGTGGGGTTAACCGACTAATAGGGATAAGTGTCCATATCTATTGAACCAAGCAAGATAGAATAGATTTTGTTTTGGCAGATGATAGGTTTTTATGTGTATATTAATCCTCAAGCTGATCCAAGCTTCTATCGCTAACGGTTCAATTTCTACGTCATACTAGGTGGGGTTAACCGACTAATAGGGATAAGTGTCCATATCTATTGAACCATGCAAGATAGAATCGATTTTGTTTTTGCAGATGGTAGGCTTTTATGTGTATATTAATCCAAAAGCTGATCCAAGATTCAATCGCTAACGGTTCAATTTCTACGTCATACTGGGGGGGGTTAACCGACTAAAAGGGATAAGTGTCCATATCTATTGAACCATACAAGATAGAATCGATTTTGTTTTTGCAGATGGTAGGCTTTTATGTGTATATTAATCCACAAACTGACCCAAGGTTCTATCGCTAACGGTTCAATTTCTACGTCAAACTTGGTGGGGTTAACCGACTAAAAGGGATAAGTGTCCATATCTATTGAACCAAGCAAGACAGACTCGATTTTATTTTTGCAGATGGTAGGTTTTTATGTGTATATTAATCAACTAGCTGGTCCAAGGTTCTGTCGTTAACGGTTCAATTTCTACGTCATACTGTGTGGGGTTAACCGACTAAAAGGGATAAGTGTCCATATCTAATGAACCAAGCAAGACAGAATCGATTTTATTTTTGCAGATGGTAGGTTTTTATGTGTACATTAATCCAAAAGCTGATCCAAGGTCCTATCGCTAACGGTTCAATTTCTACGTCAAACTGGGTGGGGTTAACCGACTAAAAGGGATAAGTGTCCATATCTATTGAACCAAGCAAGACAGAATCGATTTTATTTTTGCAGATGGTAGGTTTTTATGTGTATATTAATCCAAAAGCTGATCCAAGGTTCTATCGTTAGCGGTTCAATTTCTACATCATACTGGGTGGGGTTAACCGACTAAAAGGGATAAGTGTCCATATCTATTGAACCATGCAAGATATAATCGATTTTGTTCTTGCAGATGATAGGTTTTTATGTGTATATTAATCCACAAGCTGATCCAAGGTTCTATCGCTAACGGTTCACTTTCTACGTCATGCTGGGTGAGGTTAACCGACTAAAAGGGATAAGTGTCCATATCTATTGAACCAAGTAAGACAGAATCGATTTTATTTTTGCAGATGGTAGGTTTTTATGTGTATATTAATCCACTAGCTGATCCAAGGTTCTGTCGTTAACGGTTCAATTTCTACGTCATACTGTGTGGGGTTAACCGACTAAAAGGTATAAGTGTCCATATCTATTGAACCAAGCAAGACAGAATCGATTTTATTTTTGCAGATGGTAGGCTTTTATGTCTATATTAATCCAAAAGCTGATCCAAGGTTCTATCGTTAGCGGTTCAATTTCTACGTCATACTGTGTGGGGTTAACCGACTAAAAGGGATAAGTGTCCATATCTATTGAACCAAGCAAGATAGAATAGATTTTGTTTTTGCAGATGATAGGTTTTTATGTGTATACTAATCCAAAAGCTGATCCAAGATTCTATCGCTAACGGTTCAATTTCTACGTCAAACTGGGTGGGGTTAACCGACTAAAAGGGATAAGTGTCCATATCTATTGAACCACGCAAGACAGAATCGATTTTATTTTTGCAGATGGTAGGCTTTTATGTCTATATTAATCCAAAAGCTGATCCAAGGTTCTATCGTTAGCGGTTCAATTTCTACGTCATACTGTGTGGGGTTAACCGACTAAAAGGGATAAGTGTCCATATCTATTGAACCAAGCAAGATAGAATCGATTTTGTTTTTGCAGATGATAGGTTTTTATGTGTATATTAATCCACAAGCTGATCCAAGGTTCTATCGCTAACGGTTCAATTTCTACGTCATACTAGGTGGGGTTAACCGACTAATAGGGATAAGTGTCCATATCTATTGAACCAAGCAAGATAGAATAGATTTTGTTTTGGCAGATGATAGGTTTTTATGTGTATATTAATCCACAAGCTGATCCAAGCTTCTATCGCTAACGGTTCAATTTCTACGTCATACTAGGTGGGGTTAACCGACTAATAGGGATAAGTGTCCATATCTATTGAACCGAGCAAGGTAGAATCGAATTTATTTTTGCAGATGGTAGGTTTTTATGTGCATATTAATCCACAAGCTGACCCAAGGTTCTATCGCTAACGGTTCAATTTCTACGTCAAACTTGGTGGGGTTAACCGACTAAAAGGGATAAGTGTCCATATCTATTGAACCAAGCAAGACAGACTCGATTTTATTTTTGCAGATGGTAGGTTTTTATGTGTGTATTAATCAACTAGCTGATCCAAGGTTCTGTCGTTAACGGTTCAATTTCTACGTCATACTGTGTGGGGTTAACCGACTAAAAGGGATAAGTGTCCATATCTAATGAACCAAGCAAGACAGAATCGATTTTATTTTTGCAGATGGTAGGTTTTTATGTGTACATTAATCCGAAAGCTGATCCAAGGTCCTATCGCTAACGGTTCAATTTCTACGTCAAACTGGGTGGGGTTAACCGACTAAAAGGGATAAGTGTCCATATCTATTGAACCAAGCAAGACAGAATCGATTTTATTTTTGCAGATGGTAGGTTTTTATGTGTTTATTAATCCACTAGCTGATCCAAGGTTCTGTCGTTAACGGTTCAATTTCTACGTCATACTGTGTGGGGTTAACCGACTAAAAGGGATAAGTGTCCATATCTATTGAACCAAGCAAGACAGAATCGATTTTATTTTTGCAGATGGTAGGTTTTTATGTGTGTATTAATCAACTAGCTGATCCAAGGTTCTGTCGTTAACGGTTCAATTTCTACGTCATACTGTGTGGGGTTAACCGACTAAAAGGGATAAGTGTCCATATCTAATGAACCAAGCAAGACAGAATCGATTTTATTTTTGCAGATGGTAGGTTTTTATGTGTATATTAACCCAAAAGCTGATCCAAGGTTCTATCGTTAGCGGTTCAATTTCTACGTCATACTGGGTGGGGTTAACCGACTAAAAGGGATAAGTGTCCATATCTATTGAACCATGCAAGATAGAATCGATTTTGTTTTTGCAGATGATAGGTTTTTATGTGTATATTAATCCACAAGCTGATCCAAGGTTCTATCGCTAACGGTTCAATTTCTACGTCATGCTGGGTGAGGTTAACCGACTAAAAGGGATAAGTGTCCATATCTATTGAACCAAGCAAGACAGAATCGATTTTATTTTTGCAGATGGTAGGTTTTTATGTGTTTATTAATCCACTAGCTGATCCAAGGTTCTGTCGTTAACGGTTCAATTTCTACGCCATACTGTGTGGGGTTAACCGACTAAAAGGGATAAGTGTCCATATCTATTGAACCAAGCAAGACAGAATCGATTTTATTTTTGCAGATGGTAGGCTTTTATGTCTATATTAATCCAAAAGCTGATCCAAGGTTCTATCGTTAGCGGTTCAATTTCTACGTCATACTGTGTGGGGTTAACCGACTAAAAGGGATAAGTGTCCATATCTATTGAACCAAGCCAGATAGAATAGATTTTGTTTTTGCAGATGATAGGTTTTTATGTGTATATTAATCCACAAGCTGATCCAAGGTTCTGTCGCTAACGGTTCAATTTCTACGTCATGCTGGGTGAGGTTAACCGACTAAAAGGGATAAGTGTCCATATCTATTGAACAAAGCAAGACAGAATCGATTTTATTTCTGCAGATGGTAGGTTTTTATGTGTGTATTAATCCACAAGCTGATCCAAGGTTCTATCGCTAACGGTTCAATTTCTACGTCATACTGTGTGGGGTTAACCGACTAAAAGTGATAAGTGTCCATATCTATTGAACCAAGCCAGATAGAATAGATTTTGTTTTTGCAGATGATAGGTTTTTATGTGTATATTAATCCACAAGCTGATCCAAGGTTCTATCGCTAACAGTTCAATTTCTACGTCATACTAGGTGTGGTTAACCGACTAAAAGGGATAAGTGTCCATATCTATTGAACCATGCAAGATAGAATCGATTTTATTTCTGCAGATGGTAGGTTTTTATGTGTGTATTAATCCACAAGCTGATCCAAGTTTCTATCGCTAACGGTTCAATTTCTACGTCATACTGGGTGGGGTTAACCGACTAATAGGGATAAGTATCCATATCTATTTAACCAAGCAAGGTAGAATCGAATTTATTTTTGCAGATGGTAGGTTTTTACGTGTATATTAATCCACAAGCTGATCCAAGGTTCTATCGTTAACGGTTCAATTTATACGTCATACTGTGTGGGGTTAACCGACTAAAAGGGATAAGTGTCCATATCTATTGAACCAAGCAAGACAGAATCGATTTTATTTCTGCAGATGGTAGGTTTTTATGTGTGTATTAATCCACAAGCTGATCCAATGTTCTATCGTTAGCGGTTCAATTTCTACGTCATACTGTGTGGGGTTAACCGACTAAAAGGGATATGTGTCCATATCTATTGAACCAAGCAAGGCAGAATCGATTTTATTTCTGCAGATGGTAGGTTTTTATGTGTGTATTAATCCACAAGCTGATCCAAGGTTCTATCTCTAACAGTTCAATTTCTACGTCATACTGGGTGGGGTTAACTGACTAAAAGGGATAAGTGTCCATATCTATTGAACCATGCAAGATAGAATCGATTTTGTTTTTGCAGATGATAGGCTTTTATGTGTATATTAATCCACAAGCTGATCCAAGGTTCTATCGTTAACGGTTCAATTTCTACGTCATACTGTGTGGGGTTAACCGACTAAAAGGGATAAGTGTCCATATCTATTGAACCAAGCAAGACAGAATCGATTTTATTTCTGCAGATGGTAGGTTTTTATGTGTGTATTAATCCACAAGCTGATCCAAGTTTCTATCGCTAACGGTTCAATTTCTACGTCATACTGGGTGGGGTTAACCGACTAATAGGGATAAGTGTCCATATCTATTTAACCAAGCAAGGTAGAATCGAATTTATTTTTGCAGATGGTAGGTTTTTACGTGTATATTAATCCACAAGCTGATCCAAGGTTCTATCGTTAACGGTTCAATTTATACGTCATACTGTGTGGGGTTAACCGAATAAAATGGATAAGTGTCCATATCTATTGAAACAAGCAAGACAGAATCGATTTTATTTCTGCAGATGGTAGGTTTTTATGTGTGTATTAATCCACAAGCTGATCCAAGGTTCTATCGCTAACGGTTCAATTTCTACATCATAAAAGGGATAAGTGTCGACATCTATTGAACCAAGCAAAATAGAATTGATTTTATTTTTGCAGATTATAGGTTTTTATGTGTATATTAATACACAAGCTGATCCAAGGTTCTATCGCTAACGGTTCAATTTCAACGTCATACTGTGTGGGGTTAACCGACTAAAAGGGATAAGTGTCCATATCTATTGAACCAAGCAAGATAGAATCGATTTTGTTTTTGCAGATGTTAGGTTTTTATGTGTATATTAATCCACAAGCCGATCCAAGGTTCTATCGCTAACGGTTCAATTTATACGTCATACTGGGTGGGGTTAACCGACTAATAGGGATAAGTGTCTATATCTATTGAACCAAGCAAGGTAGAATCGAATTTATTTTTGCAGATGGTAGGCTTTTATGTGCATATTAATCCACAAGCTTATCCAAGGTTCTATCGCTAACGGTTCAATTTCTGCGTCAAACTGGGTGAGGTTAACCGCCTAAAAGGGATAAGTGTCCATATCTATTGAACCAAGCAAGACAGAATCGATTTTATTTTTGCAGATGGTAGGCTTTTATGTGTATATTAATCCAAAAGCTGATCCAAGATTCAATCGCTAACGGTTCAATTTCTACGTCATACTGGGGGGGGGGTTAACCGACTAAAAGGGATAAGTGTCCATATCTATTGAACCATGCAAGATAGAATCGATTTTGTTTTTGCAGATGGTAGGCTTTTATGTGTATATTAATCCACAAGCTGATCCAAGGTTCTATCGCTAACGGTTCAATTTCTACGTCATACTAGGTGGGGTTAACCGACTAATAGGGATAAGTGTCCATATCTATTGAACCAAGCAAGATAGAATAGATTTTGTTTTGGCAGATGATAGGTTTTTATGTGTATATTAATCCACAAGCTGATCCAAGCTTCTATCGCTAACGGTTCAATTTCTACGTCATACTAGGTGGGGTTAACCGACTAAAAGGGATAAGTGTCCATATCTATTGAACCAAGCAAGACAGAATCGATTTTATTTTTGCAGATGGTAGGTTTTTATGTGTGTATTAATCCACAAGCTGATCCAATGTTCTATCGTTAGCGGTTCAATTTCTACGTCATACTGTGTGGGGTTAACCGACTAAAAGGGATATGTGTCCATATCTATTGAACCAAGCAAGGCAGAATCGATTTTATTTCTGCAGATGGTAGGTTTTTATGTGTGTATTAATCCACAAGCTGATCCAAGGTTCTATCTCTAACAGTTCAATTTCTACGTCATACTGGGTGGGGTTAACTGACTAAAAGGGATAAGTGTCCATATCTATTGAACCATGCAAGATAGAATCGATTTTGTTTTTGCAGATGATAGGCTTTTATGTGTATATTAATCCACAAGCTGATCCAAGGTTCTATCGTTAACGGTTCAATTTCTACGTCATACTGTGTGGGGTTAACCGACTAAAAGGGATAAGTGTCCATATCTATTGAACCAAGCAAGACAGAATCGATTTTATTTCTGCAGATGGTAGGTTTTTATGTGTGTATTAATCCACAAGCTGATCCAAGTTTCTATCGCTAACGGTTCAATTTATACGTCATACTGGGTGGGGTTAACCGACTAATAGGGATAAGTGTCTATATCTATTGAACCAAGCAAGGTAGAATCGAATTTATTTTTGCAGATGGTAGGCTTTTATGTGCATATTATTCCACAAGCTTATCCAAGGTTCTATCGCTAACGGTTCAATTTCTGCGTCAAACTGGGTGAGGTTAACCGCCTAAAAGGGATAAGTGTCCATATCTATTGAACCAAGCAAGACAGAATCGATTTTATTTTTGCAGATGGTAGGCTTTTATGTGTATATTAATCCAAAAGCTGATCCAAGATTCAATCGCTAACGGTTCAATTTCTACGTCATACTGGGGGGGGGTTAACCGACTAAAAGGGATAAGTGTCCATATCTATTGAACCATGCAAGATAGAATCGATTTTGTTTTTGCAGATGGTAGGCTTTTATGTGTATATTAATCCACAAGCTGATCCAAGGTTCTATCGCTAACGGTTCAATTTCTACGTCATACTAGGTGGGGTTAACCGACTAATAGGGATAAGTGTCCATATCTATTGAACCAAGCAAGATAGAATAGATTTTGTTTTGGCAGATGATAGGTTTTTATGTGTATATTAATCCACAAGCTGATCCAAGCTTCTATCGCTAACGGTTCAATTTCTACGTCATACTAGGTGGGGTTAACCGACTAAAAGGGATAAGTGTCCATATCTATTGAACCAAGCAAGACAGAATCGATTTTATTTTTGCAGATGGTAGGCTTTTATGTCTATATTAATCCAAAAGCTGATCCAAGGTTCTATCGTTAGCGGTTCAATTTCTACGTCATACTGTGTGGGGTTAACCGACTAAAAGGGATAAGTGTCCATATCTATTGAACCAAGCAAGATAGAATAGATTTTGTTTTTGCAGATGATAGGTTTTTATGTGTATATTAATCCACAAGCTGATCCAAGGTTCTATCGCTAACGGTTCAATTTCTACGTCATGCTGGGTGAGGTTAACCGACTAAAAGGGATAAGTGTCCTTATCTATTGAACAAAGCAAGACAGAATCGATTTTATTTTTGCAGATGGTAGGTTTTTATATGTATATTAATCCAATAGCTGATACAAGGTTCTGTCGTTAACGGTTCAATTTCTACGTCATACTGTGTGGGGTTAACCGGCTAAAAGGGATAAGTGTCCATATCTATTGAACCAAGCGAGATAGAATCGATTTTGTTTTTGCAGATGATAGGTTTTTATGTGTATATTAATCCACAAGCTGACCCAAGGTTCTATCGCTAACGGTTCAATTTCTACGTCAAACTTGGTGGGGTTAACCGACTAAAAGGGATAAGTGTCCATATCTATTGAACCAAGCAAGACAGACTCGATTTTATTTTTGCAGATGGTAGGTTTTTATGTGTGTATTAATCAACTAGCTGATCCAAGGTTCTGTCGTTAACGGTTCAATTTCTACGTCATACTGTGTGGGGTTAACCGACTAAAAGGGATAAGTGTCCATATCTAATGAACCAAGCAAGACAGAATCGATTTTATTTTTGCAGATGGTAGGTTTTTATGTGTACATTAATCCAAAAGCTGATCCAAGGTTCTATCGCTAACGGTTCAATTTCTACGTCAAACTGGGTGGGGTTAACCGACTAAAAGGGATAAGTGTCCATATCTATTGAACCAAGCAAGACAGAATCGATTTTATTTTTGCAGATGGTAGGTTTTTATGTGTTTATTAATCCACTAGCTGATCCAAGGTTCTGTCGTTAACGGTTCAATTTCTACGTCATACTGTGTGGGGTTAACCGACTAAAAGGGATAAGTGTCCATATCTATTGAACCAAGCAAGACAGAATCGATTTTATTTTTGCAGATGGTAGGTTTTTATGTGTGTATTAATCAACTAGCTGATCCAAGGTTCTGTCGTTAACGGTTCAATTTCTACGTCATACTGTGTGGGGTTAACCGACTAAAAGGGATAAGTGTCCATATCTAATGAACCGAGCAAGACAGAATCGATTTTATTTTCGCAGATGGTAGGTTTTTATGTGTATATTAACCCAAAAGCTGATCCAAGGTTCTATCGTTAGCGGTTCAATTTCTACGTCATACTGGGTGGGGTTAACCGACTAAAAGGGATAAGTGTCCATATCTATTGAACCATGCAAGGTAGAATCGATTTTGTTTTTGCAGATGATAGGTTTTTATGTGTATATTAATCCACAAGCTGATCCAAGGTTCTATCGCTAACGGTTCAATTTCTACGTCATGCTGGGTGAGGTTAACCGACTAAAAGGGATAAGTGTCCATATCTATTGAACCAAGCAAGACAGAATCGATTTTCTTTTTGCAGATGGTAGGTTTTTATGTGTTTATTAATCCACTAGCTGATCCAAGGTTCTGTCGTTAACGGTTCAATTTCTACGTCATACTGTGTGGGGTTAACCGACTAAAAGGGATAAGTGTCCATATCTATTGAACCAAGCAAGACAGAATCGATTTTATTTTTGCAGATGGTAGGCTTTTATGTCTATATTAATCCAAAAGCTGATCCAAGGTTCTATCGTTAGCGGTTCAATTTCTAAGTCATACTGTGTGGGGTTAACCGACCAAAAGGGATAAGTGTCCATATCTATTGAACCAAGCAAGGTAGAATAGATTTTATTTTTGCAGATGATAGGTTTTTATGTGTATATTAATCCACAAGCTGATCCAAGGTTCTATCGCTAACGGTTCAATTTCTACGTCATGCTGGGTGAGGTTAACCGACTAAAAGGGATAAGTGTCCATATCTATTGAACAAAGCAAGACAGAATCGATTTTATTTTTGCAGATGGTAGGTTTTTATGTGTATATTAATCCACTAGCTGATACAAGGTTCTGTCGTTAACGGTTCAATTTCTACGTCTTACTGTGTGGGGTTAACCGGCTAAAAGGGATAAGTGTCCATATCTATTGAACCAAGCAAGACAGAATCGATTTTATTTTTGCAGATGGTAGGTTTTTATGTGCATATTAATCCACAAGCTGATCCAAGGTTCTATCGCTAACAGTTCAATTTCTACGTCATACTAGGTGGGGTTAACCGACTAAAAGGGATAAGTGTCCATATCTATTGAACCATGCAAGATAGAATCGATTTTATTTCTGCAGATGGTAGGTTTTTATGTGTGTATTAATTCACAAGCTGATCCAAGGTTCTATCGCTAACGGTTCAATTTCTACGTCATACTGGGTGGGGTTAACCGACTAAAAGGGATAAGTGTCCATATCTATTGAACCAAGCAAGACAGAATCGATTTTATTTTTACAGATGGTAGGTTTTTATGTGTATATTAATCCACAAGCCGATCCAAGGTTCTATCGCTAACGGTTCAATTTATACGTCATACTGGGTGGGGTTAACCGACTAATAGGGATAAGTGTCTATATCTATTGAACCAAGCAAGGTAGAATCGAATTTATTTTTGCAGATGGTAGGCTTTTATGTGCATATTAATCCACAAGCTTATCCAAGGTTCTATCGCTAACGGTTCAATTTCTGCGTCAAACTGGGTGAGGTTAACCGACTAAAAGGAATAAGTGTCCATATCTATTGAACCAAGCAAGACAGAATCGATTTTCTTTTTGCAGATGGTAGGTTTTTATGTGTTTATTAATCCACTAGCTGATCCAAGGTTCTGTCGTTAACGGTTCAATTTCTACGTCATACTGTGTGGGGTTAACAGACTAAAAGGGATAAGTGTCCATATCTATTGAACCAAGCAAGACAGAATCGATTTTATTTTTGCAGATGGTAGGCTTTTATGTCTATATTAATCCAAAACTGATCCAAGGTTCTATCGTTAGCGGTTCAATTTCTACGTCATACTGTGTGGGGTTAACCGACTAAAAGGGATAAGTGTCCATATCTATTGAACCAAGCAAGATAGAATAGATTTTATTTTTGCAGATGGTAGGTTTTTATGTGTGTATTAATTCACAATCTGATCCAAGGTTCTATCGCTAACGGTTCAATTTCTACGTCTTACTGTGTGGGGTTAACCGGCTAAAAGGGATAAGTGTCCATATCTATTGAACCAAGCAAGACAGAATCGATTTTATTTTTGCAGATGGTAGGTTTTTATGTGCATATTAATCCACAAGCTGATCCAAGGTTCTATCGCTAACAGTTCAATTTCTACGTCATACTGTGTGGGGTTAACCGACTAAAAGGGATATGTGTCCATATCTATTGAACCAAGCAAGGCAGAATCGATTTTATTTCTGCAGATGGTAGGTTTTTATGTGTGTATTAATCCACAAGCTGATCCAAGGTTCTATCGCTAACAGTTCAATTTCTACGTCATACTGGGTGGGGTTAACCGACTAAAAGGGATAAGTGTCCATATCTATTGAACCATGCAAGATAGAATCGATTTTGTTTTTGCAGATGATAGGCTTTTATGTGTATATTAATCCACAAGCTGATCCAAGGTTCTATCGTTAACGGTTCAATTTCTACGTCATACTGTGTGGGGTTAACCGACTAAAAGGGATAAGTGTCCATATCTATTGAACCAAGCAAGGTAGAATCGAATTTATTTTTGCAGATGGTAGGCTTTTATGTGCATATTAATCCACAAGCTTATCCAAGGTTCTATCGCTAACGGTTCAATTTCTGCGTCAAACTGGGTGAGGTTAACCGCCTAAAAGGGATAAGTGTCCATATCTATTGAACCAAGCAAGACAGAATCGGATTTATTTTTGCAGATGGTAGGCTTTTATGTGTATATTAATCCAAAAGCTGATCCAAGATTCAATCGCTAACGGTTCAATTTCTACGTCATACTGGGGGGGGGGGGGGGGGGTTAACCGACTAAAAGGGATAAGTGTCCATATCTATTGAACCATGCAAGATAGAATCGATTTTGTTTTTGCAGATGGTAGGCTTTTATGTGTATATTAATCCAAAAGCTGATCCAAGATTCTATCGCTAACGGTTCAATTTCTACGTCAAACTGGGTGGGGTTAACCGACTAAAAGGGATAAGTGTCCATATCTATTGAACCACGCAAGACAGAATCGATTTTACTTTTGCAGATGGAAGGCTTTTATGTCTATATTAATCCAAAAGCTGATCCAAGGTTCTATCGTTAGCGGTTCAATTTCTACGTTATACTGTGTGGGGTTAACCGACTAAAAGGGATAAGTGTCCATATCTAATGAACCAAGCAAGACAGAATCGATTTTATTTTTGCAGATGGTAGGCTTTTATGTGTATATTAATCCAAAAGCTGATCCAAGATTCAATCGCTAACGGTTCAATTTCTACGTCATACTGGGGGGGGGGGGGGGGGGGGGTAAACCGACTAAAAGGGATAAGTGTCCATATCTATTGAACCATGCAAGATAGAATCGATTTTGTTTTTGCAGATGATAGGTTTTTATGTGTATATTAATCCACAAGCTGATCCAAGGTTCTATCGCTAACGGTTCAATTTCTACGTCATGCTGGGTGAGGTTAACCGACCAAAAGGGATAAGTGTCCATATCTATTGAACCAAGCAAGACAGAATCGATTTTATTTTTGCAGATGGTAGGTTTTTATGTGTTTATTAATCCACAAGCTGATCCAAGGTTCTATCGCTAACGGTTCAATTTCTACGTCATACTAGGTGGGGTTAACCGACTAATAGGGATAAGTGTCCATATCTATTGAACCGGGCAAGGTAGAATCGAATTTATTTTTGCAGATGGTAGGTTTTTATGTGCATATTAATCCACAAGCTGACCCAAGGTTCTATCGCTAACGGTTCAATTTCTACGTCAAACTTGGTGGGGTTAACCGACTAAAAGGGATAAGTGTCCATATCTATTGAACCATGCAAGATAGAATCGATTTTATATCTGCAGATGGTAGGTTTTTATGTGTGTATTAATTCACAAGCTGATCCAAGGTTCTATCGCTAACGGTTCAATTTCTACGTCATACTGGGTGGGGTTAACCGACTAAAAGGGATAAGTGTCCATATCTATTGAACCAAGCAAGACAGAATCGATTTTATTTTTGCAGATGGTAGGCTTTTATGTGTATATTAATCCAAAAGCTGATCCAAGATTCAATCGCTAACGGTTCAATTTCTACGTCATACTGGGGGGGGGGGGGGGGGGGGGGGGGTAAACCGACTAAAAGGGATAAGTGTCCATATCTATTGAACCATGCAAGATAGAATCGATTTTGTTTTTGCAGATGATAGGTTTTTATGTGTATATTAATCCACAAGCTGATCCAAGGTTCTATCGCTAACGGTTCAATTTCTACGTCATGCTGGGTGAGGTTAACCGACTAAAAGGGATAAGTGTCCATATCTATTGAACCAAGCAAGACAGAATCGATTTTATTTTTGCAGATGGTAGGTTTTTATGTGTTTATTAATCCACTAGCTGATCCAAGGTTCTGTCGTTAACGGTTCAATTTCTACGTCATACTGTGTGGGGTTAACCGACTAAAAGGGATAAGTGTCCATATCTATTGAACCAAGCAAGACAGAATCGATTTTATTTTTGCAGATGGTAGGCTTTTATGTCTATATTAATCCAAAAGCTGATCCAAGGTTCTATCGTTAGCGGTTCAATTTCTACGTCATACTGTGTGGGGTTAACCGACTAAAAGGGATAAGTGTCCATATCTATTGAACCAAGCAAGATAGAATAGATTTTGTTTTTGCAGATGATAGGTTTTTATGTGTATATTAATCCACAAGCTGATCCAAGGTTCTATCGCTAACGGTTCAATTTCTACGTCATGCTGGGTGAGGTTAACCGACTAAAAGGGATAAGTGTCCATATCTATTGAACAAAGCAAGACAGAATCGATTTTATTTTTGCAGATGGTAGGTTTTTATGTGTATATTAATCCACTAGCTGATACAAGGTTCTGTCGTTAACGGTTCAATTTCTACGTCATACTGTGTGGGGTTAACCGGCTAAAAGGGATAAGTGTCCATATCTATTGAACCAAGCAAGACAGAATCGATTTTATTTTTGCAGATGGTAGGTTTTTATGTGTATATTAATCCACAAGCTGATCGAAGGTTCTGTCGTTAACGGTTCAATTTCTACGTCATACTGTGTGGGGTTAACCGACTAAAAGGGATAAGTGTCCATATCTATTGAACCAAGCAAGACAGAATCGATTTTATTTTTGCAGATGGTAGGTTTTTATGTGCATATTAATCCACTAGCTAATCCTAGGTTCTATCGCTAACAGTTCAATTTCTACGTCAAACTGGGTGGGGTTAACCGACTAAAAGGGATAAGTGTCCATATCTATTGAACCAAGCAAGACAGAATCGATTTTATTTTTGCAGATGGTAGGTTTTTATGTGTATATTAATCCACTAGCTGATACAAGGTTCTGTCGTTAACGGTTCAATTTCTACGTCATACTGTGTGGGGTTAACCGGCTAAAAGGGATAAGTGTCCATATCTATTGAACCAAGCAAGACAGAATCGATTTTATTTTTGCAGATGGTAGGTTTTTATGTGTATATTAATCAACTAGCTGATCCAAGGTTCTGTCGTTAACGGTTCAATTTCTACGTCATACTGTGTGGGGTTAACCGACTAAAAGGGATAAGTGTCCATATCTAATGAACCAAGCAAGACAGAATCGATTTTATTTTTGCAGATGGTAGGTTTTTATGTGTACATTAATCCAAAAGCTGATCCAAGGTCCTACCGCTAACGGTTCAATTTCTACGTCATACTGTGTGGGGTTAACCGACTAAAAGGGATATGTGTCCATATCTATTGAACCAAGCAAGGCAGAATCGATTTTATTTCTGCAGATGATAGGTTTTTATGTGTATATTAATCCACAAGCTGATCCAAGGTTCTATCGCTAACGGTTCAATTTCTACGTCATGCTGGGTGAGGTTAACCGACTAAAAGGGATAAGTGTCCATATCTATTGAACAAAGCAAGACAGAATCGATTTTATTTTTGCAGATGGTTGGTTTTTATGTGTATATTAATCCACTAGCTGATACAAGGTTCTGTCGTTAACGGTTCAATTTCTACGTCATACTGTGTGGGGTTAACCGGCTAAAAGGGATAAGTGTCCATATCTATTGAACCAAGCAAGACAGAATCGATTTTATTTTTGCAGATGGTAGGTTTTTATGTGTATATTAATCCACAAGCTGATCCAAGGTTCTGTCGTTAACGGTTCAATTTCTACGTCATACTGTGTGGGGTTAACCGACTAAAAGGGATAAGTGTCCATATCTATTGAACCAAGCAAGACAGAATCGATTTTATTTTTACAGATGGTAGGTTTTTATGTGCATATTAATCCACTAGCTAATCCTAGGTTCTATCGCTAACAGTTCAATTTCTACGTCAAACTGGGTGGGGTTAACCGACTAAAAGGGATAAGTGTCCATATCTATTGAACCAAGCAAGACAGAATCGATTTTATTTTTGCAGATGGTAGGTTTTTATGTGTATATTAATCCACTAGCTGATACAAGGTTCTGTCGTTAACGGTTCAATTTCTACGTCATACTGTGTGGGGTTAACCGGCTAAAAGGGATAAGTGTCCATATCTATTGAACCAAGCAAGACAGAATCGATTTTATTTTTGCAGATGGTAGGTTTTTATGTGTATATTAATCAACTAGCTGATCCAAGGTTCTGTCGTTAACGGTTCAATTTCTACGTCATACTGTGTGGGGTTAACCGACTAAAAGGGATAAGTGTCCATATCTAATGAACCAAGCAAGACAGAATCGATTTTATTTTTGCAGATGGTAGGTTTTTATGTGTACATTAATCCAAAAGCTGATCCAAGGTCCTATCGCTAACGGTTCAATTTCTACGTCAAACTGGGTGGGGTTAACCGACTAAAAGGGATAAGTGTCCATATCTATTGAACCAAGCAAGACAGAATCGATTTTATTTTTGCAGATGGTAGGTTTTTATGTGTATATTAATCCAAAAGCTGACCCAAGGTTCTATCGTTAGCGGTTCAATTTCTACATCATACTGGGTGGGGTTAACCGACTAAAAGGGATAAGTGTCCATATCTATTGAACCGTGCAAGATAGAATCGATTTTGTTCTTGCAGATGATAGGTTTTTATATGTATATTAATCCACAAGCTGATCCAAGGTTCTATCGCTAACGGTTCACTTTCTACGTCATGCTGGGTGAGGTTAACCGACTAAAAGGGATAAGTGTCCATATCTATTGAACCAAGCAAGACAGAATCGATTTTATTTTTGCAGATGGTAGGTTTTTATGTGTATATTAATCCACTAGCTGATCCAAGGTTCTGTCGTTAACGGTTCAATTTCTACGTCATACTGTGTGGGGTTAACCGACTAAAAGGTATAAGTGTCCATATCTATTGAACCAAGCAAGACAGAATCGATTTTATTTTTGCAGATGGTAGGCTTTTATGTCTATATTAATCCAAAAGCTGATCCAAGGTTCTATCGTTAGCGGTTCAATTTCTACGTCATACTGTGTGGGGTTAACCGACTAAAAGGGATAAGTGTCCATATCTATTGAACCAAGCAAGATAGAATAGATTTTGTTCTTGCAGATGATAGGTTTTTATGTGTATACTAATCCAAAAGCTGATCCAAGATTCTATCGCTAACGGTTCAATTTCTACGTCAAACTGGGTGGGGTTAACCGACTAAAAGGGATAAGTGTCCATATCTATTGAACCACGCAAGACAGAATCGATTTTATTTTTGCAGATGGTAGGCTTTTATGTCTATATTAATCCAAAAGCTGATCCAAGGTTCTATCGTTAGCGGTTCAATTTCTACGTCATACTGTGTGGGGTTAACCGACTAAAAGGGATAAGTGTCCATATCTATTGAACCAAGCAAGATAGAATCGATTTTGTTTTTGCAGATGATAGGTTTTTATGTGTATATTAATCCACAAGCTGATCCAAGGTTCTATCGCTAACGGTTCAATTTCTACGTCATACTAGGTGGGGTTAACCGACTAATAGGGATAAGTGTCCATATCTATTGAACCAAGCAAGATAGAATAGATTTTGTTTTGGCAGATGATAGGTTTTTATGTGTATATTAATCCACAAGCTGATCCAAGCTTCTATCGCTAACGGTTCAATTTCTACGTCATACTAGGTGGGGTTAACCGACTAATAGGGATAAGTGTCCATATCTATTGAACCGAGCAAGGTAGAATCGAATTTATTTTTGCAGATGGTAGGTTTTTATGTGCATATTAATCCACAAGCTGACCCAAGGTTCTATCGCTAACGGTTCAATTTCTACGTCAAACTTGGTGGGGTTAACCGACTAAAAGGGATAAGTGTCCATATCTATTGAACCAAGCAAGACAGACTCGATTTTATTTTTGCAGATGGTAGGTTTTTATGTGTGTATTAATCAACTAGCTGATCCAAGGTTCTGTCGTTAACGGTTCAATTTCTACGTCATACTGTGTGGGGTTAACCGACTAAAAGGGATAAGTGTCCATATCTAATGAACCAAGCAAGACAGAATCGATTTTATTTTTGCAGATGGTAGGTTTTTATGTGTACATTAATCCAAAAGCTGATCCAAGGTTCTATCGCTAACGGTTCAATTTCTACGTCAAACTGGGTGGGGTTAACCGACTAAAAGGGATAAGTGTCCATATCTATTGAACCAAGCAAGACAGAATCGATTTTATTTTTGCAGATGGTAGGTTTTTATGTGTGTATTAATCAACTAGCTGATCCAAGGTTCTGTCGTTAACGGTTCAATTTCTACGTCATACTGTGTGGGGTTAACCGACTAAAAGGGATAAGTGTCCATATCTAATGAACCAAGCAAGACAGAATCGATTTTATTTTTGCAGATGGTAGGTTTTTATGTGTATATTAACCCAAAAGCTGATCCAAGGTTCTATCGTTAGCGGTTCAATTTCTACGTCATACTGGGTGGGGTTAACCGACTAAAAGGGATAAGTGTCCATATCTATTGAACCATGCAAGATAGAATCGATTTGTTTTTGCAGATGATATGTTTTTATGTGTATATTAATCCACAAGCTGATCCAAGGTTCTATCGCTAACGGTTCAATTTCTACGTCATGCTGGGTGAGGTTAACCGACTAAAAGGGATAAGTGTCCATATCTATTGAACCAAGCAAGACAGAATCGATTTTATTTTTGCAGATGGTAGGTTTTTATGTGTTTATTAATCCACTAGCTGATCCAAGGTTCTGTCGTTAACGGTTCAATTTCTACGCCATACTGTGTGGGGTTAACCGACTAAAAGGGATAAGTGTCCATATCTATTGGACCAAGCAAGACAGAATCGATTTTATTTTTGCAGATGGTAGGCTTTTATGTCTATATTAATCCAAAAGCTGATCCAAGGTTCTATCGTTAGCGGTTCAATTTCTACGTCATACTGTGTGGGGTTAACCGACTAAAAGGGATAAGTGTCCATATCTATTGAACCAAGCAAGATAGAATAGATTTTGTTTTTGCAGATGATAGGTTTTTATGTGTATATTAATCCACAAGCTGATCCAAGGTTCTATCGCTAACGGTTCAATTTCTACGTCATGCTGGGTGAGGTTAACCGACTAAAAGGGATAAATGTCCATATCTATTGAACAAAGCAAGACAGAATCGGTTTTATTTTTGCAGATGGTAGGTTTTTATGTGTATATTAATCCACTAGCTGATACAAGGTTCTTTCGTTAACGGTTCAATTTCTACGTCATACTGTGTGGGGTTAACCGGCTAAAAGGGATAAGTGTCCATATCTATTGAACCAAGCAAGACAGAATCGATTTTATTTTTGCAGATGGTAGGTTTTTATGTGCATATTAATCCACAAGCTGATCCAAGGTTCTATCGCTAACAGTTCAATTTCTACGTCATACTAGGTGTGGTTAACCGACTAAAAGGGATAAGTGTCCATATCTATTGAACCATGCAAGATAGAATCGATTTTATTTCTGCAGATGGTAGGTTTTTATGTGTGTATTAATCCACAAGCTGATCCAAGGTTCTATCGCTAACGGTTCAATTTCTACGTCATACTGAGTGGGGTTAACCGACTAAAAGGGATAAGTGTCCATATCTATTGAACCAAGCAAGACAGAATCGATTTTATTTTTACAGATGGTAGGTTTTTATGTGTATATTAATCCAAAAGCTGATCCAATGTTCTATCGTTAGCGGTTCAATTTCTACGTCATACTGTGTGGGGTTAACCGACTAAAAGGGATATGTGTCCATATCTATTGAACCAAGCAAGGCATAATCGATTTTATTTCTGCAGATGGTAGGTTTTTATGTGTGTATTAATCCACAAGCTGATCCAAGGTTCTATCGCTAACGGTTCAATTTCTACGTCATACTGGGTGGGGTTAACTGACTAAAAGGGATAAGTGTCCATATCTATTGAACCATGCAAGATAGAATCGATTTTGTTTTTGCAGATGATAGGCTTTTATGTGTATATTAATCCACAAGCTGATCCAAGGTTCTATCGTTAACGGTTCAATTTCTACGTCATACTGTGTGGGGTTAACCGACTAAAAGGGATAAGTGTCCATATCTATTGAACCAAGCAAGACAGAATCGATTTTATTTCTGCAGATGGTAGGTTTTTATGTGTGTATTAATCCACAAGCTGATCTAAGTTTCTATCGCTAACGGTTCAATTTCTACGTCATACTGGGTGGGGTTAACCGACTAATAGGGATAAGTATCCATATCTATTTAACCAAGCAAGGTAGAATCGAATTTATTTTTGCAGATGGTAGGTTTTTACGTGTATATTAATCCACAAGCTGATCCAAGGTTCTATCGTTAACGGTTCAATTTATACGTCATACTGTGTGGGGTTAACCGAATAAAATGGATAAGTGTCCATATCTATTGAAACAAGCAAGACAGAATCGATTTTATTTCTGCAGATGGTAGGTTTTTATGTGTGTATTAATCCACAAGCTGATCCAAGGTTCTATCGCTAATGGTTCAATTTCTACATCATAAAAGGGATAAGTGTCGACATCTATTGAACCAAGCAAAATAGAATTGATTTTATTTTTGCAGATTATAGGTTTTTATGTGTATATTAATACACAAGCTGATCCAAGGTTCTATCGCTAACGGTTCAATTTCTACGTCATACTGTGTGGGGTTAACCGACTAAAAGGGATAAGTGTCCATATCTATTGAACCAAGCAAGATAGAATCGATTTTGTTTTTGCAGATGTTAGGTTTTTATGTGTATATTAATCCACAAGCCGATTAAAAGTTCTATCGCTAACGGTTCAATTTATACGTCATACTGGGTGAGGTTAACCGACTAATAGGGATAAGTGTCTATATCTATTGAACCAAGCAAGGTAGAATCGAATTTATTTTTGCAGATGGTAGGCTTTTATGTGCATATTAATCCACAAGCTTATTCAAGGTTCTATCGCTAACGGTTCAATTTCTGCGTCAAACTGGGTGAGGTTAACCGCCTAAAAGGGATAAGTGTCCATATCTATTGAACCAAGCAAGACAGAATCGATTTTATTTTTGCAGATGGTAGGCTTTTATGTGTATATTAATCCAAAAGCTGATCCAAGATTCAATCGCTAACGGTTCAATTTCTACGTCATACTGGGGGGGGGTTAACCGACTAAAAGGGATAAGTGTCCATATCTATTGAACCATGCAAGATAGAATCGATTTTGTTTTTGCAGATGGTAGGCTTTTATGTGTATATTAATCCACAAGCTGATCCAAGGTTCTATCGCTAACGGTTCAATTTCTACGTCATACTAGGTGGGGTTAACCGACTAATAGGGATAAGTGTCCATATCTATTGAACCAAGCAAGATAGAATAGATTTTGTTTTGGCAGATGATAGGTTTTTATGTGTATATTAATCCTCAAGCTGATCCAAGCTTCTATCGCTAACGGTTCAATTTCTACGTCATACTAGGTGGGGTTAACCGACTAATAGGGATAAGTGTCCATATCTATTGAACCATGCAAGATAGAATCGATTTTGTTTTTGCAGATGGTAGGCTTTTATGTGTATATTAATCCAAAAGCTGATCCAAGATTCAATCGCTAACGGTTCAATTTCTACGTCATACTGGGGGGGGTTAACCGACTAAAAGGGATAAGTGTCCATATCTATTGAACCATACAAGATAGAATCGATTTTGTTTTTGCAGATGGTAGGCTTTTATGTGTATATTAATCCACAAACTGACCCAAGGTTCTATCGCTAACGGTTCAATTTCTACGTCAAACTTGGTGGGGTTAACCGACTAAAAGGGATAAGTGTCCATATCTATTGAACCAAGCAAGACAGACTCGATTTTATTTTTGCAGATGGTAGGTTTTTATGTGTATATTAATCAACTAGCTGGTCCAAGGTTCTGTCGTTAACGGTTCAATTTCTACGTCATACTGTGTGGGGTTAACCGACTAAAAGGGATAAGTGTCCATATCTAATGAACCAAGCAAGACAGAATCGATTTTATTTTTGCAGATGGTAGGTTTTTATGTGTACATTAATCCAAAAGCTGATCCAAGGTCCTATCGCTAACGGTTCAATTTCTACGTCAAACTGGGTGGGGTTAACCGACTAAAAGGGATAAGTGTCCATATCTATTGAACCAAGCAAGACAGAATCGATTTTATTTTTGCAGATGGTAGGTTTTTATGTGTATATTAATCCAAAAGCTGATCCAAGGTTCTATCGTTAGCGGTTCAATTTCTACATCATACTGGGTGGGGTTAACCGACTAAAAGGGATAAGTGTCCATATCTATTGAACCATGCAAGATATAATCGATTTTGTTCTTGCAGATGATAGGTTTTTATGTGTATATTAATCCACAAGCTGATCCAAGGTTCTATCGCTAACGGTTCACTTTCTACGTCATGCTGGGTGAGGTTAACCGACTAAAAGGGATAAGTGTCCATATCTATTGAACCAAGTAAGACAGAATCGATTTTATTTTTGCAGATGGTAGGTTTTTATGTGTGTATTAATCCACTAGCTGATCCAAGGTTCTGTCGTTAACGGTTCAATTTCTACGTCATACTGTGTGGGGTTAACCGACTAAAAGGTATAAGTGTCCATATCTATTGAACCAAGCAAGACAGAATCGATTTTATTTTTGCAGATGGTAGGCTTTTATGTCTATATTAATCCAAAAGCTGATCCAAGGTTCTATCGTTAGCGGTTCAATTTCTACGTCATACTGTGTGGGGTTAACCGACTAAAAGGGATAAGTGTCCATATCTATTGAACCAAGCAAGATAGAATAGATTTTGTTTTTGCAGATGATAGGTTTTTATGTGTATACTAATCCAAAAGCTGATCCAAGATTCTATCGCTAACGGTTCAATTTCTACGTCAAACTGGGTGGGGTTAACCGACTAAAAGGGATAAGTGTCCATATCTATTGAACCACGCAAGACAGAATCGATTTTATTTTTGCAGATGGTAGGCTTTTATGTCTATATTAATCCAAAAGCTGATCCAAGGTTCTATCGTTAGCGGTTCAATTTCTACGTCATACTGTGTGGGGTTAACCGACTAAAAGGGATAAGTGTCCATATCTATTGAACCAAGCAAGATAGAATCGATTTTGTTTTTGCAGATGATAGGTTTTTATGTGTATATTAATCCACAAGCTGATCCAAGGTTCTATCGCTAACGGTTCAATTTCTACGTCATACTAGGTGGGGTTAACCGACTAATAGGGATAAGTGTCCATATCTATTGAACCAAGCAAGATAGAATAGATTTTGTTTTGGCAGATGATAGGTTTTTATGTGTATATTAATCCACAAGCTGATCCAAGCTTCTATCGCTAACGGTTCAATTTCTACGTCATACTAGGTGGGGTTAACCGACTAATAGGGATAAGTGTCCATATCTATTGAACCGAGCAAGGTAGAATCGAATTTATTTTTGCAGATGGTAGGTTTTTATGTGCATATTAATCCACAAGCTGACCCAAGGTTCTATCGCTAACGGTTCAATTTCTACGTCAAACTTGGTGGGGTTAACCGACTAAAAGGGATAAGTGTCCATATCTATTGAACCAAGCAAGACAGACTCGATTTTATTTTTGCAGATGGTAGGTTTTTATGTGTGTATTAATCAACTAGCTGATCCAAGGTTCTGTCGTTAACGGTTCAATTTCTACGTCATACTGTGTGGGGTTAACCGACTAAAAGGGATAAGTGTCCATATCTAATGAACCAAGCAAGACAGAATCGATTTTATTTTTGCAGATGGTAGGTTTTTATGTGTACATTAATCCGAAAGCTGATCCAAGGTCCTATCGCTAACGGTTCAATTTCTACGTCAAACTGGGTGGGGTTAACCGACTAAAAGGGATAAGTGTCCATATCTATTGAACCAAGCAAGACAGAATCGATTTTATTTTTGCAGATGGTAGGTTTTTATGTGTTTATTAATCCACTAGCTGATCCAAGGTTCTGTCGTTAACGGTTCAATTTCTACGTCATACTGTGTGGGGTTAACCGACTAAAAGGGATAAGTGTCCATATCTATTGAACCAAGCAAGACAGAATCGATTTTATTTTTGCAGATGGTAGGTTTTTATGTGTGTATTAATCAACTAGCTGATCCAAGGTTCTGTCGTTAACGGTTCAATTTCTACGTCATACTGTGTGGGGTTAACCGACTAAAAGGGATAAGTGTCCATATCTAATGAACCAAGCAAGACAGAATCGATTTTATTTTTGCAGATGGTAGGTTTTTATGTGTATATTAACCCAAAAGCTGATCCAAGGTTCTATCGTTAGCGGTTCAATTTCTACGTCATACTGGGTGGGGTTAACCGACTAAAAGGGATAAGTGTCCATATCTATTGAACCATGCAAGATAGAATCGATTTTGTTTTTGCAGATGATAGGTTTTTATGTGTATATTAATCCACAAGCTGATCCAAGGTTCTATCGCTAACGGTTCAATTTCTACGTCATGCTGGGTGAGGTTAACCGACTAAAAGGGATAAGTGTCCATATCTATTGAACCAAGCAAGACAGAATCGATTTTATTTTTGCAGATGGTAGGTTTTTATGTGTTTATTAATCCACTAGCTGATCCAAGGTTCTGTCGTTAACGGTTCAATTTCTACGCCATACTGTGTGGGGTTAACCGACTAAAAGGGATAAGTGTCCATATCTATTGAACCAAGCAAGACAGAATCGATTTTATTTTTGCAGATGGTAGGCTTTTATGTCTATATTAATCCAAAAGCTGATCCAAGGTTCTATCGTTAGCGGTTCAATTTCTACGTCATACTGTGTGGGGTTAACCGACTAAAAGGGATAAGTGTCCATATCTATTGAACCAAGCCAGATAGAATAGATTTTGTTTTTGCAGATGATAGGTTTTTATGTGTATATTAATCCGCAAGCTGATCCAAGGTTCTGTCGCTAACGGTTCAATTTCTACGTCATGCTGGGTGAGGTTAACCGACTAAAAGGGATAAGTGTCCATATCTATTGAACAAAGCAAGACAGAATCGATTTTATTTCTGCAGATGGTAGGTTTTTATGTGTGTATTAATCCACAAGCTGATCCAAGGTTCTATCGCTAACGGTTCAATTTCTACGTCATACTGTGTGGGGTTAACCGACTAAAAGGGATAAGTGTCCATATCTATTGAACCAAGCCAGATAGAATAGATTTTGTTTTTGCAGATGATAGGTTTTTATGTGTATATTAATCCACAAGCTGATCCAAGGTTCTATCGCTAACAGTTCAATTTCTACGTCATACTAGGTGTGGTTAACCGACTAAAAGGGATAAGTGTCCATATCTATTGAACCATGCAAGATAGAATCGATTTTATTTCTGCAGATGGTAGGTTTTTATGTGTGTATTAATCCACAAGCTGATCCAAGTTTCTATCGCTAACGGTTCAATTTCTACGTCATACTGGGTGGGGTTAACCGACTAATAGGGATAAGTATCCATATCTATTTAACCAAGCAAGGTAGAATCGAATTTATTTTTGCAGATGGTAGGTTTTTACGTGTATATTAATCCACAAGCTGATCCAAGGTTCTATCGTTAACGGTTCAATTTATACGTCATACTGTGTGGGGTTAACCGACTAAAAGGGATAAGTGTCCATATCTATTGAACCAAGCAAGACAGAATCGATTTTATTTTTGCAGATGGTAGGCTTTTATGTCTATATTAATCCAAAAGCTGATCCAAGGTTCTATCGTTAGCGGTTCAATTTCTACGTCATACTGTGTGGGGTTAACCGACTAAAAGGGATAAGTGTCCATATCTATTGAACCAAGCCAGATAGAATAGATTTTGTTTTTGCAGATGATAGGTTTTTATGTGTATATTAATCCACAAGCTGATCCAAGGTTCTGTCGCTAACGGTTCAATTTCTACGTCATGCTGGGTGAGGTTAACCGACTAAAAGGGATAAGTGTCCATATCTATTGAACAAAGCAAGACAGAATCGATTTTATTTTTGCAGATGGTAGGCTTTTATGTCTATATTAATCCAAAAGCTGATCCAAGGTTCTATCGTTAGCGGTTCAATTTCTACGTCATACTGTGTGGGGTTAACCGACTAAAAGGGATAAGTGTCCATATCTATTGAACCAAGCCAGATAGAATAGATTTTGTTTTTGCAGATGATAGGTTTTTATGTGTATATTAATCCACAAGCTGATCCAAGGTTCTATCGCTAACAGTTCAATTTCTACGTCATACTAGGTGTGGTTAACCGACTAAAAGGGATAAGTGTCCATATCTATTGAACCATGCAAGATAGAATCGATTTTATTTCTGCAGATGGTAGGTTTTTATGTGTGTATTAATCCACAAGCTGATCCAAGTTTCTATCGCTAACGGTTCAATTTCTACGTCATACTGGGTGGGGTTAACCGACTAATAGGGATAAGTATCCATATCTATTTAACCAAGCAAGGTAGAATCGAATTTATTTTTGCAGATGGTAGGTTTTTACGTGTATATTAATCCACAAGCTGATCCAAGGTTCTATCGTTAACGGTTCAATTTATACGTCATACTGTGTGGGGTTAACCGACTAAAAGGGATAAGTGTCCATATCTATTGAACCAAGCAAGACAGAATCGATTTTATTTCTGCAGATGGTAGGTTTTTATGTGTGTATTAATCCACAAGCTGATCCAATGTTCTATCGTTAGCGGTTCAATTTCTACGTCATACTGTGTGGGGTTAACCGACTAAAAGGGATATGTGTCCATATCTATTGAACCAAGCAAGGCAGAATCGATTTTATTTCTGCAGATGGTAGGTTTTTATGTGTGTATTAATCCACAAGCTGATCCAAGGTTCTATCTCTAACAGTTCAATTTCTACGTCATACTGGGTGGGGTTAACTGACTAAAAGGGATAAGTGTCCATATCTATTGAACCATGCAAGATAGAATCGATTTTGTTTTTGCAGATGATAGGCTTTTATGTGTATATTAATCCACAAGCTGATCCAAGGTTCTATCGTTAACGGTTCAATTTCTACGTCATACTGTGTGGGGTTAACCGACTAAAAGGGATAAGTGTCCATATCTATTGAACCAAGCAAGACAGAATCGATTTTATTTCTGCAGATGGTAGGTTTTTATGTGTGTATTAATCCACAAGCTGATCCAAGTTTCTATCGCTAACGGTTCAATTTCTACGTCATACTGGGTGGGGTTAACCGACTAATAGGGATAAGTATCCATATCTATTTAACCAAGCAAGGTAGAATCGAATTTATTTTTGCAGATGGTAGGTTTTTACGTGTATATTAATCCACAAGCTGATCCAAGGTTCTATCGTTAACGGTTCAATTTATACGTCATACTGTGTGGGGTTAACCGAATAAAATGGATAAGTGTCCATATCTATTGAAACAAGCAAGACAGAATCGATTTTATTTCTGCAGATGGTAGGTTTTTATGTGTGTATTAATCCACAAGCTGATCCAAGGTTCTATCGCTAACGGTTCAATTTCTACATCATAAAAGGGATAAGTGTCGACATCTATTGAACCAAGCAAAATAGAATTGATTTTATTTTTGCAGATTATAGGTTTTTATGTGTATATTAATACACAAGCTGATCCAAGGTTCTATCGCTAACGGTTCAATTTCTACGTCATACTGTGTGGGGTTAACCGACTAAAAGGGATAAGTGTCCATATCTATTGAACCAAGCAAGATAGAATCGATTTTGTTTTTGCAGATGTTAGGTTTTTATGTGTATATTAATCCACAAGCCGATCCAAGGTTCTATCGCTAACGGTTCAATTTATACGTCATACTGGGTGGGGTTAACCGACTAATAGGGATGAGTGTCTATATCTATTGAACCAAGCAAGGTAGAATCGAATTTATTTTTGCAGATGGTAGGCTTTTATGTGCATATTAATCCACAAGCTTATCCAAGGTTCTATCGCTAACGGTTCAATTTCTGCGTCAAACTGGGTGAGGTTAACCGCCTAAAAGGGATAAGTGTCCATATCTATTGAACCAAGCAAGACAGAATCGATTTTATTTTTGCAGATGGTAGGCTTTTATGTGTATATTAATCCAAAAGCTGATCCAAGATTCAATCGCTAACGGTTCAATTTCTACGTCATACTGGGGGGGGTTAACCGACTAAAAGGGATAAGTGTCCATATCTATTGAACCATGCAAGATAGAATCGATTTTGTTTTTGCAGATGGTAGGCTTTTATGTGTATATTAATCCACAAGCTGATCCAAGGTTCTATCGCTAACGGTTCAATTTCTACGTCATACTAGGTGGGGTTAACCGACTAATAGGGATAAGTGTCCATATCTATTGAACCAAGCAAGATAGAATAGATTTTGTTTTGGCAGATGATAGGTTTTTATGTGTATATTAATCCACAAGCTGATCCAAGCTTCTATCGCTAACGGTTCAATTTCTACGTCATACTAGGTGGGGTTAACCGACTAAAAGGGATAAGTGTCCATATCTATTGAACCAAGCAAGACAGAATCGATTTTATTTTTGCAGATGGTAGGCTTTTATGTCTATATTAATCCAAAAGCTGATCCAAGGTTCTATCGTTAGCGGTTCAATTTCTACGTCATACTGTGTGGGGTTAACCGACTAAAAGGGATAAGTGTCCATATCTATTGAACCAAGCAAGATAGAATAGATTTTGTTTTTGCAGATGATAGGTTTTTATGTGTATATTAATCCACAAGCTGATCCAAGGTTCTATCGCTAACGGTTCAATTTCTACGTCATGCTGGGTGAGGTTAACCGACTAAAAGGGATAAGTGTCCTTATCTATTGAACAAAGCAAGACAGAATCGATTTTATTTTTGCAGATGGTAGGTTTTTATGTGTATATTAATCCACTAGCTGATACAAGGTTCTGTCGTTAACGGTTCAATTTCTACGTCATACTGTGTGGGGTTAACCGGCTAAAAGGGATAAGTGTCCATATCTATTGAACCAAGCAAGATAGAATCGATTTTGTTTTTGCAGATGATAGGTTTTTATGTGTATATTAATCCACAAGCTGACCCAAGGTTCTATCGCTAACGGTTCAATTTCTACGTCAAACTTGGTGGGGTTAACCGACTAAAAGGGATAAGAGTCCATATCTATTGAACCAAGCAAGACAGACTCGATTTTATTTTTGCAGATGGTAGGTTTTTATGTGTGTATTAATCAACTAGCTGATCCAAGGTTCTGTCGTTAACGGTTCAATTTCTACGTCATACTGTGTGGGGTTAACCGACTAAAAGGGATAAGTGTCCATATCTAATGAACCAAGCAAGACAGAATCGATTTTATTTTTGCAGATAGTAGGTTTTTATGTGTACATTAATCCAAAAGCTGATCCAAGGTTCTATCGCTAACGGTTCAATTTCTACGTCAAACTGGGTGGGGTTAACCGACTAAAAGGGATAAGTGTCCATATCTATTGAACCAAGCAAGACAGAATCGATCTTATTTTTGCAGATGGTAGGTTTTTATGTGTTTATTAATCCACTAGCTGATCCAAGGTTCTGTCGTTAACGGTTCAATTTCTACGTCATACTGTGTGGGGTTAACCGACTAAAAGGGATAAGTGTCCATATCTATTGAACCAAGCAAGACAGAATCGATTTTATTTTTGCAGATGGTAGGTTTTTATGTGTGTATTAATCAACTAGCTGATCCAAGGTTCTGTCGTTAACGGTTCAATTTCTACGTCATACTGTGTGGGGTTAACCGACTAAAAGGGATAAGTGTCCATATCTAATGAACCAAGCAAGACAGAATCGATTTTATTTTTGCAGATGGTAGGTTTTTATGTGTATATTAACCCAAAAGCTGATCCAAGGTTCTATCGTTAGCGGTTCAATTTCTACGTCATACTGGGTGGGGTTAACCGACTAAAAGGGATAAGTGTCCATATCTATTGAACCATGCAAGATAGAATCGATTTTGTTTTTGCAGATGATAGGTTTTTATGTGTATATTAATCCACAAGCTGATCCAAGGTTCTATCGCTAACGGTTCAATTTCTACGTCATGCTGGGTGAGGTTAACCGACTAAAAGGGATAAGTGTCCATATCTATTGAACCAAGCAAGACAGAATCGATTTTCTTTTTGCAGATGGTAGGTTTTTATGTGTTTATTAATCCACTAGCTGATCCAAGGTTCTGTCGTTAACGGTTCAATTTCTACGTCATACTGTGTGGGGTTAACCGACTAAAAGGGATAAGTGTCCATATCTATTGAACCAAGCAAGACAGAATCGATTTTATTTTTGCAGATGGTAGGCTTTTATGTCTATATTAATCCAAAAGCTGATCCAAGGTTCTATCGTTAGCGGTTCAATTTCTAAGTCATACTGTGTGGGGTTAACCGACTAAAAGGGATAAGTGTCCATATCTATTGAACCAAGCAAGGTAGAATAGATTTTATTTTTGCAGATGATAGGTTTTTATGTGTATATTAATCCACAAGCTGATCCAAGGTTCTATCGCTAACGGTTCAATTTCTACGTCATGCTGGGTGAGGTTAACCGACTAAAAGGGATAAGTGTCCATATCTATTGAACAAAGCAAGACAGAATCGATTTTATTTTTGCAGATGGTAGGTTTTTATGTGTATATTAATCCACTAGCTGATACAAGGTTCTGTCGTTAACGGTTCAATTTCTACGTCTTACTGTGTGGGGTTAACCGGCTAAAAGGGATAAGTGTCCATATCTATTGAACCAAGCAAGACAGAATCGATTTTATTTTTGCAGATGGTAGGTTTTTATGTGCATATTAATCCACAAGCTGATCCAAGGTTCTATCGCTAACAGTTCAATTTCTACGTCATACTAGGTGGGGTTAACCGACTAAAAGGGATAAGTGTCCATATCTATTGAACCATGCAAGATAGAATCGATTTTATTTCTGCAGATGGTAGGTTTTTATGTGTGTATTAATTCACAAGCTGATCCAAGGTTCTATCGCTAACGGTTCAATTTCTACGTCATACTGGGTGGGGTTAACCGACTAAAAGGGATAAGTGTCCATATCTATTGAACCAAGCAAGACAGAATCGATTTTATTTTTACAGATGGTAGGTTTTAATGTGTATATTAATCCACAAGCCGATCCAAGGTTCTATCGCTAACGGTTCAATTTATACGTCATACTGGGTGGGGTTAACCGACTAATAGGGATAAGTGTATATATCTATTGAACCAAGCAAGGTAGAATCGAATTTATTTTTGCAGATGGTAGGCTTTTATGTGCATATTAATCCACAAGCTTATCCAAGGTTCTATCGCTAACGGTTCAATTTCTGCGTCAAACTGGGTGAGGTTAACCGACTAAAAGGGATAAGTGTCCATATCTATTGAACCAAGCAAGACAGAATCGATTTTTTTTTTGCAGATGGTAGGTTTTTATGTGTTTATTAATCCACTAGCTGATCCAAGGTTCTGTCGTTAACGGTTCAATTTCTACGTCATACTGTGTGGGGTTAACCGACTAAAAGGGATAAGTGTCCATATCTATTGAACCAAGCAAGACAGAATCGATTTTATTTTTGCAGATGGTAGGCTTTTATGTCTATATTAATCCAAAAGCTGATCCAAGGTTCTATCGTTAGCGGTTCAATTTCTACGTCATACTGTGTGGGGTTAACCGACTAAAAGGGATAAGTGTCCATATCTATTGAACCAAGCAAGACAGAATAGATTTTATTTTTGCAGATGGTAGGTTTTTATGTGTGTATTAATTCACAAGCTAATCCAAGGTTCTATCGCTAACGGTTCAATTTCTACGTCTTACTGTGTGGGGTTAACCGGCTAAAAGGGATAAGTGTCCATATCTATTGAACCAAGCAAGACAGAATCGATTTTATTTTTGCAGATGGTAGGTTTTTATGTGCATATTAATCCACAAGCTGATCCAAGGTTCTATCGCTAACAGTTCAATTTCTACGTCATACTGTGTGGGGTTAACCGACTAAAAGGGATATGTGTCCATATCTATTGAACCAAGCAAGACAGAATCGATTTTATTTCTGCAGATGGTAGGTTTTTATGTGTGTATTAATCCACAAGCTGATCCAAGGTTCTATCGCTAACAGTTCAATTTCTACGTCATACTGGGTGGGGTTAACCGACTAAAAGGGATAAGTGTCCATATCTATTGAACCATGCAAGATAGAATCGATTTTGTTTTTGCAGATGATAGGCTTTTATGTGTATATTAATCCACAAGCTGATCCAAGGTTCTATCGTTAACGGTTCAATTTCTACGTCATACTGTGTGGGGTTAACCGACTAAAAGGGATAAGTGTCCATATATATTGAACCAAGCAAGACAGAATCGATTTTATTTCTGCGGATGGTAGGTTTTTATGTGTGTATTAATCCACAAGCTGATCCAAGTTTCTATCGCTAACGGTTCAATTTCTACGTCATACTGGGTGGGGTTAACCGACTAATAGGGATAAGTATCCATATCTATTTAACCAAGCAAGGTAGAATCGAATTTATTTTTGCAGATGGTAGGTTTTTACGTGTATATTAATCCACAAGCTGATCCAAGGTTCTATCGTTAACGGTTCAATTTATACGTCATACTGTGTGGGGTTAACCGAATAAAATGGATAAGTGTCCATATCTATTGAAACAAGCAAGACAGAATCGATTTTATTTCTGCAGATGGTAGGTTTTTATGTGTATATTAATCCACTAGCTGATACAAGGTTCTGTCGTTAACGGTTCAATTTCTACGTCATACTGTGTGGGGTTAACCGGCTAAAAGGGATAAGTGTCCATATCTATTGAACCAAGCAAGACAGAATCGATTTTATTTTTGCAGATGGTAGGTTTTTATGTGCATATTAATCCACAAGCTGATCCAAGGTTCTATCGCTAACAGTTCAATTTCTACGTCATACTAGGTGGGGTTAACCGACTAAAAGGGATAAGTGTCCATATCTATTGAACCATGCAAGATAGAATCGATTTTATTTCTGCAGATGGTAGGTTTTTATGTGTGTATTAATTCACAAGCTGATCCAAGGTTCTGTCGCTAACGGTTCAATTTCTACGTCATACTGGGTGGGGTTAACCGACTAAAAGGGATAAGTGTCCATATCTATTGAACCAAGCAAGACAGAATCGATTTTATTTTTACAGATGGTAGGTTTTTATGTGTATATTAATCCAAAAGCTGATCCAATGTTCTATCGTTAGCGGTTCAATTTCTACGTCATACTGTGTGGGGTTAACCGACTAAAAGGGATATGTGTCCATATCTATTGAACCAAGCAAGGCAGAATCGATTTTATTTCTGCAGATGGTAGGTTTTTATGTGTGTATTAATCCACAAGCTGATCCAAGGTTCTATCGCTAACAGTGCAATTTCTACGTCATACTGGGTGGGGTTAACCGACTAAAAGGGATAAGTGTCCATATCTATTGAACCATGCAAGATAGAATCGATTTTGTTTTTGCAGATGATAGGCTTTTATGTGTATATTAATCCACAAGCTGATCCAAGGTTCTATCGTTAACGGTTCAATTTCTACGTCATACTGTGTGGGGTTAACCGACTAAAAGTGATAAGTGTCCATATCTATTGAACCGGGCAAGGTAGAATCGAATTTATTTTTGCAGATGGTAGGTTTTTATGTGTGTATTAATTCACAAGCTGATCCAAGGTTCTATCGCTAACGGTTCAATTTCTACGTCATACTGGGTGGGGTTAACCGACTAAAAGGGATAAGTGTCCATATCTATTGAACCATGCAAGATAGAATCGATTTTGTTTTTGCAGATGGTAGGTTTTTATGTGTGTATTAATTCACAAGCTGATCCAAGGTTCTATCGCTAACGGTTCAATTTCTACGTCATACTGGGTTGGGTTAACCGACTAAAAGGGATAAGTGTCCATATCTATTGAACCAAGCACGACAGAATCGATTTTATTTCTGCAGATGGTAGGTTTTTATGTGTGTATTAATCCACAAGCTGATCCAAGGTTCTATCGCTAACGGTTCAATTTCTACGTCATACTGGGTGGGGTTAACCGACTAAAAGGGATAAGTGTCCATATCTATTGAACCGGGCAAGGTAGAATCGAATTTATTTTTGCAGATGGTAGGTTTTTATGTGCATATTAATCCACAAGCTGACCCAAGGTTCTATCGCTAACGGTTCAATTTCTACGTCAAACTTGGTGGGGTTAACCGACTAAAAGGGATAAGTGTCCATATCTATTGAACCATGCAAGATAGAATCGATTTTATTTCTGCAGATGGTAGGTTTTTATGTGTGTATTAATCCACAAGCTGATCCAAGGTTCTATCGCTAACGGTTCAATTTCTACGTCATACTGGGTGGGGTTAACCGACTAAAAGGGATAAGTGTCCATATCTATTGAACCATGCAAGATAGAATCGATTTTGTTTTTGCAGATGATAGGCTTTTATGTGTATATTAATCCACAAGCTGATCCAAGGTTCTATCGTTAACGGTTCAATTTCTACGTCATACTGTGTGGGGTTAACCGACTAAAAGGGATAAGTGTCCATATCTATTGAACCGGGCAAGGTAGAATCGAATTTATTTTTGCAGATGGTAGGTTTTTATGTGTGTATTAATTCACAAGCTGATCCAAGGTTCTATCGCTAACGGTTCAATTTCTACGTCATACTGGGTGGGGTTAACCGACTAAAAGGGATAAGTGTCCATATCTATTGAACCATGCAAGATAGAATCGATTTTGTTTTTGCAGATGGTAGGTTTTTATGTGTGTATTAATTCACAAGCTGATCCAAGGTTCTATCGCTAACGGTTCAATTTCTACGTCATACTGGGTTGGGTTAACCGACTAAAAGGGATAAGTGTCCATATCTATTGAACCAAGCACGACAGAATCGATTTTATTTCTGCAGATGGTAGGTTTTTATGTGTGTATTAATCCACAAGCTGATCCAAGGTTCTATCGCTAACGGTTCAATTTCTACGTCATACTGGGTGGGGTTAACCGACTAAAAGGGATAAGTGTCCATATCTATTGAACCATGCAAGATAGAATCGATTTTGTTTTTGCAGATGATAGGCTTTTATGTGTATATTAATCCACAAGCTGATCCAAGGTTCTATCGTTAACGGTTCAATTTCTACGTCATACTGTGTGGGGTTAACCGACTAAAAGGGATAAGTGTCCATATCTATTGAACCGGGCAAGGTAGAATCGAATTTATTTTTGCAGATGGTAGGTTTTTATGTGCATATTAATCCACAAGCTGACCCAAGGTTCTATCGCTAACGGTTCAATTTCTACGTCATACTGGGTGGGGTTAACCGACTAAAAGGGATAAGTGTCCATATCTATTGAACCATGCAAGATAGAATCGATTTTGTTTTTGCAGATGATAGGCTTTTATGTGTATATTAATCCACAAGCTGATCCAAGGTTCTATCGTTAACGGTTCAATTTCTACGTCATACTGTGTGGGGTTAACCGACTAAAAGGGATAAGTGTCCATATCTATTGAACCGGGCAAGGTAGAATCGAATTTATTTTTGCAGATGGTAGGTTTTTATGTGCATATTAATCCACAAGCTGACCCAAGGTTCTATCGCTAACGGTTCAATTTCTACGTCATACTGTGTGGGGTTAACCGACTAAAAGGGATAAGTGTCCATATCTATTGAACCGGGCAAGGTAGAATCGAATTTATTTTTGCAGATGGTAGGTTTTTATGTGTGTATTAATTCACAAGCTGATCCAAGGTTCTATCGCTAACGGTTCAATTTCTACGTCATACTGGGTGGGGTTAACCGACTAAAAGGGATAAGTGTCCATATCTATTGAACCATGCAAGATAGAATCGATTTTGTTTTTGCAGATGGTAGGTTTTTATGTGTGTATTAATCCACAAGCTGATCCAAGGTTCTATCGTTAACGGTTCAATTTCTACGTCATACTGTGTGGGGTTAACCGACTAAAAGGGATAAGTGTCCATATCTATTGAACCGGGCAAGGTAGAATCGAATTTATTTTTGCAGATGGTAGGTTTTTATGTGTATATTAATCCACAAGCTGATCCAAGGTTCTATCGTTAACGGTTCAATTTCTACGTCATACTGTGTGGGGTTAACCGACTAAAAGGGATAAGTGTCCATATCTATTGAACCGGGCAAGGTAGAATCGAATTTATTTTTGCAGATGGTAGGTTTTTATGTGTGTATTAATTCACAAGCTGATCCAAGGTTCTATCGCTAACGGTTCAATTTCTACGTCATACTGGGTGGGGTTAACCGACTAAAAGGGATAAGTGTCCATATCTATTGAACCATGCAAGATAGAATCGATTTTGTTTTTGCAGATGGTAGGTTTTTATGTGTGTATTAATTCACAAGCTGATCCAAGGTTCTATCGCTAACGGTTCAATTTCTACGTCATACTGGGTGGGGTTAACCGACTAAAAGGGATAAGTGTCCATATCTATTGAACCATGCAAGATAGAATCGATTTTGTTTTTGCAGATGATAGGCTTTTATGTGTATATTAATCCACAAGCTGATCCAAGGTTCTATCGTTAACGGTTCAATTTCTACGTCATACTGTGTGGGGTTAACCGACTAAAAGGGATAAGTGTCCATATCTATTGAACCGGGCAAGGTAGAATCGAATTTATTTTTGCAGATGGTAGGTTTTTATGTGTGTATTAATTCACAAGCTGATCCAAGGTTCTATCGCTAACGGTTCAATTTCTACGTCATACTGGGTTGGGTTAACCGACTAAAAGGGATAAGTGTCCATATCTATTGAACCAAGCACGACAGAATCGATTTTATTTCTGCAGATGGTAGGTTTTTATGTGTGTATTAATCCACAAGCTGATCCAAGGTTCTATCGCTAACGGTTCAATTTCTACGTCATACTGGGTGGGGTTAACCGACTAAAAGGGATAAGTGTCCATATCTATTGAACCATGCAAGATAGAATCGATTTTGTTTTTGCAGATGATAGGCTTTTATGTGTATATTAATCCACAAGCTGATCCAAGGTTCTATCGTTAACGGTTCAATTTCTACGTCATACTGTGTGGGGTTAACCGACTAAAAGGGATAAGTGTCCATATCTATTGAACCGGGCAAGGTAGAATCGAATTTATTTTTGCAGATGGTAGGTTTTTATGTGCATATTAATCCACAAGCTGACCCAAGGTTCTATCGCTAACGGTTCAATTTCTACGTCAAACTTGGTGGGGTTAACCGACTAAAAGGGATAAGTGTCCATATCTATTGAACCATGCAAGATAGAATCGATTTTGTTTTTGCAGATGATAGGCTTTTATGTGTATATTAATCCACAAGATGATCCAAGGTTCTATCGCTAACGGTTCAATTTCTACGTCATAAAAGGGATAAGTGTCGACATCTATTGAACCAAGCAAAATAGAATTGATTTTATTTTTGCAGATTATAGGTTTTTATGTGTATATTAATACACAAGCTGATCCAAGGTTCTATCGCTAACGGTTCAATTTCTACGTCATACTGTGTGGGGTTAACCGACTAAAAGGGATAAGTGTCCATATCTATTGAACCAAGCAAGACAGAATCGATTTTATTTCTGCAGATGGTAGGTTTTTATGTGTGTATTAATCCACAAGCTGATCCAAGGTTCTGTCGCTAACGGTTCAATTTCTACGTCATACTGGGTGGGGTTAACCGACTAAAAGGGATAAGTGTCCATATCTATTGAACCATGCAAGATAGAATCGATTTTGTTTTTGCAGATCATAGACTTTTATGTGTATATTAATCCACAAGCTGACCCAAGGTTCTATCGTTAACGGTTCAATTTCTACGTCATACTGTGTGGGGTTAACCGACTAAAAGGGATATGTGTCCATATCTATTGAACCAAGCAAGACAGAATCGATTTTATTTCTGCAGATGGTAGGTTTTTATGTGTGTATTAATCCACAAGCTGATCCAAGGTTCTATCGCTAACGGTTCAATTTCTACGTCATACTGTGTGGGGTTAACCGACTAAAAGGGATAAGTGTCCATATCTATTGAAACAAGCAAGACAGAATCGATTTTATTTCTGCAGATGGTAGGTTTTTATGTGTGTATTAATCCACAAGCTGATCCAAGGTTCTATCGCTAACGGTTCAATTTCTACGTCATACTGGGTGGGGTTAACCGACTAAAAGGGATAAGTGTCCATATCTATTGAACCATGCAAGATAGAATCGATTTTGTTTTTGCAGATCATAGGCTTTTATGTGTATATTAATCCACAAGCTGATCCAAGGTTCTATCGTTAACGGTTCAATTTCTACGTCATACTGTGTGGGGTTAACCGACTAAAAGGGATATGTGTCCATATCTATTGAACCAAGCAAGACAGAATCGATTTTATTTCTGCAGATGGTAGGTTTTTATGTGTGTATTAATCCACAAGCTGATCCAAGGTTCTATCGCTAACGGTTCAATTTCTACGTCATACTGTGTGGGGTTAACCGACTAAAAGGGATAAGTGTCCATATCTATTGAAACAAGCAAGACAGAATCGATTTTATTTCTGCAGATGGTAGGTTTTTATGTGTGTATTAATCCACAAGCTGATCCAAGGTTCTATCGCTAACGGTTCAATTTCTACGTCATACTGTGTGGGGTTAACCGACTAAAAGGGATAAGTGTCCATATCTATTGAAACAAGCAAGACAGAATCGATTTTATTTCTGCAGATGGTAGGTTTTTATGTGTATATTAATCCAAAAGCTGATCCAATGTTCTATCGTTAGCGGTTCAATTTCTACGTCATACTGTGTGGGGTTAACCGACTAAAAGGGATATGTGTCCATATCTATTGAACCAAGCAAGACAGAATCGATTTTATTTCTGCAGATGGTAGGTTTTTATGTGTGTATTAATCCACAAGCTGATCCAAGGTTCTATCGCTAACGGTTCAATTTCTACGTCATACTGGGTGGGGTTAACCGACTAAAAGGGATAAGTGTCCATATCTATTGAACCATGCAAGATAGAATCGATTTTGTTTTTGCAGATCATAGGCTTTTATGTGTATATTAATCCACAAGCTGATCCAAGGTTCTATCGTTAACGGTTCAATTTCTACGTCATACTGTGTGGGGTTAACCGACTAAAAGGGATAAGTGTCCATATCTATTGAACCAAGCAAGACAGAATCGATTTTATTTCTGCAGATGGTAGGTTTTTATGTGTGTATTAATCCACAAGCTGATCCAAGGTTCTATCGCTAACGGTTCAATTTCTACGTCATAAAAGGGATAAGTGTCGACATCTATTGAACCAAGCAAAATAGAATTGATTTTATTTTTGCAGATTATAGGTTTTTATGTGTATATTAATACACAAGCTGATCCAAGGTTCTATCGCTAACGGTTCAATTTCTACGTCATACTGTGTGGGGTTAACCGACTAAAAGGGATAAGTGTCCATATCTATTGAAACAAGCAAGACAGAATCGATTTTATTCCTGCAGATGGTAGGTTTTTATGTGTGTATTAATCCACAAGCTGATCCAAGGTTCTATCGCTAACGGTTCAATTTCTACGTCATAAAAGGGATAAGTGTCGACATCTATTGAACCAAGCAAAATAGAATTGATTTTATTTTTGCAGATTATAGGTTTTTATGTGTATATTAATACACAAGCTGATCCAAGGTTCTATCGCTAACGGTTCAATTTCTACGTCATACTGTGTGGGGTTAACCGACTAAAAGGGATAAGTGTCCATATCTATTGAACCAAGCAAGATAGAATCGATTTTGTTTTTGCAGATGTTAGGTTTTTATGTGTATATTAATCCACAAGCCGATCCAAGGTTCTATCGCTAACGGTTCAATTTATACGTCATACTGGGTGGGGTTAACCGACTAATAGGGATAAGTGTCTATATATATTGAACCAAGCAAGGTAGAATCGAATTTATTTTTGCAGATGGTAGGCTTTTATGTGCATATTAATCCACAAGCTTATCCAAGGTTCTATCGCTAACGGTTCAATTTCTGCGTCAAACTGGGTGAGGTTAACCGCCTAAAAGGGATAAGTGTCCATATCTATTGAACCAAGCAAGACAGAATCGATTTTATTTTTGCAGATGGTAGGCTTTTATGTGTATATTAATCCAAAAGCTGATCCAAGATTCAATCGCTAACGGTTCAATTTCTACGTCATACTGGGGGGGGTTAACCGACTAAAAGGGATAAGTGTCCATATCTATTGAACCATGCAAGATAGAATCGATTTTGTTTTTGCAGATGGTAGGCTTTTATGTGTATATTAATCCAAAAGCTGATCCAAGATTCTATCGCTAACGGTTCAATTTCTACGTCAAACTGGGTGGGGTTAACCGACTAAAAGGGATAAGTGTCCATATCTATTGAACCACGCAAGACAGAATCGATTTACTTTTGCAGATGGTAGGCTTTTATGTCTATATTAATCCAAAAGCTGATCCAAGGTTCTATCGTTAGCGGTTCAATTTCTACGTTATACTGTGTGGGGTTAACCGACTAAAAGGGATAAGTGTCCATATCTATTGAACCAAGCAAGATAGAATCGATTTTGTTTTTGCAGATGATAGGTTTTTATGTGTATATTAATCCACAAGCTGATCCAAGGTTCTATCGCTAACGGTTCAATTTCTACGTCATACTAGGTGGGGTTAACCGACTAATAGGGATAAGTGTCCATATCTATTGAACCGGGCAAGGTAGAATCGAATTTATTTTTGCAGATGGTAGGTTTTTATGTGCATATTAATCCACAAGCTGACCCAAGGTTCTATCGCTAACGGTTCAATTTCTACGTCAAACTTGGTGGGGTTAACCGACTGAAAGGGATAAGTGTCCATATCTATTGAACCATGCAAGATAGAATCGATTTTATTTCTGCAGATGGTAGGTTTTTATGTGTGTATTAATTCACAAGCTGATCCAAGGTTCTATCGCTAACGGTTCAATTTCTACGTCATACTGGGTGGGGTTAACCGACTAAAAGGGATAAGTGTCCATATCTATTGAACCAAGCAAGACAGAATCGATTTTATTTCTGCAGATGGTAGGTTTTTATGTGTGTATTAATCCACAAGCTGATCCAAGTTTCTATCGCTAACGGTTCAATTTCTACGTCATACTGGGTGGGGTTAACCGACTAATAGGGATAAGTATCCATATCTATTGAACAAAGCAAGGTAGAATCGAATTTATTTTTGCAGATGGTAGGTTTTTATGAGTATATTAATCCACAAGCTGATCCAAGGTTCTATCGTTAACGGTTCAATTTGTACGTCATACTGTGTGGGGTTAACCGAATAAAATGGATAAGTGTCCATATCTATTGAAACAAGCAAGACAGAATCGATTTTATTTCTGCAGATGGTAGGTTTTTATGTGTGTATTAATCCACAAGCTGATCCAAGGTTCTATCGCTAACGGTTCAATTTCTACGTCATACTGTGTGGGGTTAACCGACTAAAAGGGATATGTGTCCATATCTATTGAACCAAGCAAGACAGAATCGATTTTATTTCTGCAGATGGTAGGTTTTTATGTGTGTATTAATCCACAAGCTGATCCAAGGTTCTATCGCTAACGGTTCAATTTCTACGTCATACTGGGTGGGGTTAACCGACTAAAAGGGATAAGTGTCCATATCTATTGAACCATGCAAGATAGAATCGATTTTGTTTTTGCAGATCATAGGCTTTTATGTGTATATTAATCCACAAGCTGATCCAAGGTTCTATCGTTAACGGTTCAATTTCTACGTCATACTGTGTGGGGTTAACCGACTAAAAGGGATAAGTGTCCATATCTATTGAACCAAGCAAGACAGAATCGATTTTATTTCTGCAGATGGTAGGTTTTTATGTGTGTATTAATCCACAAGCTGATCCAAGTTTCTATCGCTAACGGTTCAATTTCTACGTCATACTGGGCGGGGTTAACCGACTAATAGGGATAAGTATCCATATCTATTTAACCAAGCAAGGTAGAATCGAATTTATTTTTGCAGATGGTAGGTTTTTACGTGTATATTAATCCACAAGCTGATCCAAGGTTCTATCGTTAACGGTTCAATTTATACGTCATACTGTGTGGGGTTAACCGAATAAAATGGATAAGTGTCCATATCTATTGAAACAAGCAAGACAGAATCGATTTTATTTCTGCAGATGGTAGGTTTTTATGTGTGTATTAATCCACAAGCTGATCCAAGGTTCTATCGCTAACGGTTCAATTTCTACGTCATAAAAGGGATAAGTGTCGACATCTATTGAACCAAGCAAAATAGAATTGATTTTATTTTTGCAGATTATAGGTTTTTATGTGTATATTAATACACAAGCTGATCCAAGGTTCTATCGCTAACGGTTCAATTTCTACGTCATACTGTGTGGGGTTAACCGACTAAAAGGGATAAGTGTCCATATCTATTGAACCAAGCAAGATAGAATCGATTTTGTTTTTGCAGATGTTAGGTTTTTATGTGTATATTAATCCACAAGCCGATCCAAGGTTCTATCGCTAACGGTTCAATTTATACGTCATACTGGGTGGGGTTAACCGACTAATAGGGATAAGTGTCTATATCTATTGAACCAAGCAAGGTAGAATCGAATTTATTTTTGCAGATGGTAGGCTTTTATGTGCATATTAATCCACAAGCTTATCCAAGGTTCTATCGCTAACGGTTCAATTTCTGCGTCAAACTGGGTGAGGTTAACCGCCTAAAAGGGATAAGTGTCCATATCTATTGAACCAAGCAAGACAGAATCGATTTTATTTTTGCAGATGGTAGGCTTTTATGTGTATATTAATCCAAAAGCTGATCCAAGATTCAATCGCTAACGGTTCAATTTCTACGTCATACTGGGGGGGGGTTAACCGACTAAAAGGGATAAGTGTCCATATCTATTGAACCATGCAAGATAGAATCGATTTTGTTTTTGCAGATGGTAGGCTTTTATGTGGATATTAATCCAAAAGCTGATCCAAGATTCTATCGCTAACGGTTCAATTTCTACGTCAAACTGGGTGGGGTTAACCGACTAAAAGGGATAAGTGTCCATATCTATTGAACCACGCAAGACAGAATCGATTTTACTTTTGCAGATGGTAGGCTTTTATGTCTATATTAATCCAAAAGCTGATCCAAGGTTCTATCGTTAGCGGTTCAAATTCTACGTTATACTGCGTGGGGTTAACCGACTAAAAGGGATAAGTGTCCATATCTATTGAACCAAGCAAGATAGAATCGATTTTGTTTTTGCAGATGATAGGTTTTTATGTGTATATTAATCCACAAGCTGATCCAAGGTTCTATCGCTAACGGTTCAATTTCTACGTCATACTAGGTGGGGTTAACCGACTAATAGGGATAAGTGTCCATATCTATTGAACCGGGCAAGGTAGAATCGAATTTATTTTTGCAGATGGTAGGTTTTTATGTGCATATTAATCCACAAGCTGACCCAAGGTTCTATCGCTAACGGTTCAATTTCTACGTCAAACTTGGTGGGGTTAACCGACTGAAAGGGATAAGTGTCCATATCTATTGAACCATGCAAGATAGAATCGATTTTATTTCTGCAGATGGTAGGTTTTTATGTGTATATTAATCCAAAAGCTGATCCAATGTTCTATCGTTAGCGGTTCAATTTCTACGTCATACTGTGTGGGGTTAACCGACTAAAAGGGATATGTGTCCATATCTATTGAACCAAGCAAGACAGAATCGATTTTATTTCTGCAGATGGTAGGTTTTTATGTGCGTATTAATCCACAAGCTGATCCAAGGTTCTATCGCTAACGGTTCAATTTCTACGTCATACTGGGTGGGGTTAACCGACTAAAAGGGATAAGTGTCCATATCTATTGAACCATGCAAGATAGAATCGATTTTGTTTTTGCAGATGATAGGCTTTTATGTGTATATTAATCCACAAGCTGATCCAAGGTTCTATCGTTAACGGTTCAATTTCTACGTCATACTGTGTGGGGTTAACCGACTAAAAGGGATAAGTGTCCATATCTATTGAACCAAGCAAGACAGAATCGATTTTATTTCTGCAGATGGTAGGTTTTTATGTGTGTATTAATCCACAAGCTGATCCAAGTTTCTATCGCTAACGGTTCAATTTCTACGTCATACTGGGTGGGGTTAACCGACTAATAGGGATAAGTATCCATATCTATTGAACAAAGCAAGGTAGAATCGAATTTATTTTTGCAGATGGTAGGTTTTTATGAGTATATTAATCCACAAGCTGATCCAAGGTTCTATCGTTAACGGTTCAATTTGTACGTCATACTGTGTGGGGTTAACCGAATAAAATGGATAAGTGTCCATATCTATTGAAACAAGCAAGACAGAATCGATTTTATTTCTGCAGATGGTAGGTTTTTATGTGTGTATTAATCCACAAGCTGATCCAAGGTTCTATCGTTAACGGTTCAATTTGTACGTCATACTGTGTGGGGTTAACCGAATAAAATGGATATGTGTCCATATCTATTGAACCAAGCAAGACAGAATCGATTTTATTTCTGCAGATGGTAGGTTTTTATGTGCGTATTAATCCACAAGCTGATCCAAGGTTCTATCGCTAACGGTTCAATTTCTACGTCATACTGGGTGGGGTTAACCGACTAAAAGGGATAAGTGTCCATATCTATTGAACCATGCAAGATAGAATCGATTTTGTTTTTGCAGATGATAGGCTTTTATGTGTATATTAATCCACAAGCTGATCCAAGGTTCTATCGTTAACGGTTCAATTTCTACGTCATACTGTGTTGGGTTAACCGACTAAAAGGGATAAGTGTCCATATCTATTGAACCAAGCAAGACAGAATCGATTTTATTTCTGCAGATGGTAGGTTTTTATGTGTGTATTAATCCACAAGCTGATCCAAGTTTCTATCGCTAACGGTTCAATTTCTACGTCATACTGGGTGGGGTTAACCGACTAATAGGGATAAGTATCCATATCTATTGAACAAAGCAAGGTAGAATCGAATTTATTTTTGCAGATGGTAGGTTTTTATGAGTATATTAATCCACAAGCTGATCCAAGGTTCTATCGTTAACGGTTCAATTTGTACGTCATACTGTGTGGGGTTAACCGAATAAAATGGATAAGTGTCCATATCTATTGAAACAAGCAAGACAGAATCGATTTTATTTCTGCAGATGGTAGGTTTTTATGTGTGTATTAATCCACAAGCTGATCCAAGGTTCTATCGCTAACGGTTCAATTTCTACGTCATACTGTGTGGGGTTAACCGACTAAAAGGGATAAGTGTCCATATCTATTGAACCAAGCAAGACAGAATCGATTTTATTTTTGCAGATGGTAGGTTTTTATGTGTATATTAATCCAAAAGCTGATCCAAGGTTCTATCGTTAGCGGTTCAATTTCTAGGTCATACTGGGTGGGGTTAACCGACTAAAAGGGATAAGTGTCCATATCTATTGAACCATGCAAGATAGAATCGATTTTGTTCTTGCAGATGATAGGTTTTTATGTGTATATTAATCCACAAGCTGATCCAAGGTTCTATCGCTAACGGTGCAATTTCTACGTCATGCTGGGTGAGATTAACCGACTAAAAGGGATAAGTGTCCATATCTATTGAACCAAGCAAGACAGAATCGATTTTATTTTTGCAGATGGTAGGTTTTTATGTGTATATTAATCCACTAGCTGATCCAAGGTTCTGTCGTTAACGGTTCAATTTCTACGTCATACTGTGTGGGGTTAACCGACTAAAAGGGATAAGTGTCCATATCTATTGAACCAAGCAAGACAGAATCGATTTTATTTTTGCAGATGGTAGGCTTTTATGTCTATATTAATCCACAAGCTGATCCAAGGTTCTATCGCTAACGGTTCAATTTCTACGTCATAAAAGGGATAAGTGTCCACATCTATTGAACCAAGCAAAATAGAATCGATTTTATTTTTGCAGATTATAGGTTTTTATGTGTATATTAATACACAAGCTGACCCAAGGTTCTATCGCTAACGGTTCAATTTCTACGTCAAACTTGGTGGGGTTAACCGACTGAAAGGGATAAGTGTCCATATCTATTGAACCATGCAAGATAGAATCGATTTTATTTCTGCAGATGGTAGGTTTTTATGTGTGTATTAATTCACAAGCTGATCCAAGGTTCTATCGCTAACGGTTCAATTTCTACGTCATACTGGGTGGGGTTAACCGACTAAAAGGGATAAGTGTCCATATCTATTGAACCAAGCAAGACAGATTCGATTTTATTTTTGCAGATGGTAGGTTTTTATGTGTATATTAATCCAAAAGCTGATCCAATGTTCTATCGTTAGCGGTTCAATTTCTACGTCATACTGTGTGGGGTTAATCGACTAAAAGGGATATGTGTCCATATCTATTGAACCAAGCAAGACAGAATCGATTTTATTTCTGCAGATTGTAGGTTTTTATGTGTGTATTAATCCACAAGCTGATCCAAGGTTCTATCGCTAACGGTTCAATTTCTACGTCATACTGGGTGGGGTTAACCGACTAAAAGGGATAAGTGTCCATATCTATTGAACCATGCAAGATAGAATCGATTTTGTTTTTGCAGATGATAGGCTTTTATGTGTATATTAATCCACAAGCTGATCCAAGGTTCTATCGTTAACGGTTCAATTTCTACGTCATACTGTGTGGGGTTAACCGACTAAAAGGGATAAGTGTCCATATCTATTGAACCAAGCAAGACAGCATCGATTTTATTTCTGCAGATGGTAGGTTTTTATGTGTGTATTAATCCACAAGCTGATCCAAGTTTCTATCGCTAACGGTTCAATTTCTACGTCATACTGGGTGGGGTTAACCGACTAATAGGGATAAGTATCCATATCTATTGAACAAAGCAAGGTAGAATCGAATTTATTTTTGCAGATGGTAGGTTTTTATGAGTATATTAATCCACAAGCTGATCCAAGGTTCTATCGTTAACGGTTCAATTTGTACGTCATACTGTGTGGGATTAACCGAATAAAATGGATAAGTGTCCATATCTATTGAAACAAGCAAGACAGAATCGATTTTATTTCTGCAGATGGTAGGTTTTTATGTGTATATTAATACACAAGCTGACACAAGGTTCTATCGCTAACGGTTCAATTTCTACGTCAAACTTGGTGGGGTTAACCGACTGAAAGGGATAAGTGTCCATATCTATTGAACCATGCAAGATAGAATCGATTTTATTTCTGCAGATGGTAGGTTTTTATGTGTGTATTAATTCACAAGCTGATCCAAGGTTCTATCGCTAACGGTTCAATTTGTACGTCATACTGTGTGGGGTTAACCGAATAAAATGGATAAGTGTCCATATCTATTGAAACAAGCAAGACAGAATCGATTTTATTTCTGCAGATGGTAGGTTTTTATGTGTGTATTAATCCACAAGCTGATCCAAGGTTCTATCGCTAACGGTTCAATTTCTACGTCATACTGTGTGAGGTTAACCGACTAAAAGGGATAAGTGTCCATATCTATTGAACCAAGCAAGACAGAATCGATTTTATTTTTGCAGATGGTAGGTTTTTATGTGTATATTAATCCAAAAGCTGATCCAAGGTTCTATCGTTAGCGGTTCAATTTCTAGGTCATACTGGGTGGGGTTAACCGACTAAAAGGGATAAGTGTCCATATCTATTGAACCATGCAAGATAGAATCGATTTTGTTCTTGCAGTTGATAGGTTTTTATGTGTATATTAATCCACAAGCTGATCCAAGGTTCTATCGCTAACGGTGCAATTTCTACGTCATGCTGGGTGAGGTTAACCGACTAAAAGGGATAAGTGTCCATATCTATTGAACCAAGCAAGACAGAATCGATTTTATTTTTGCAGATGGTAGGTTTTTATGTGTATATTAATCCACTAGGTGATCCAAGGTTCTGTCGTTAACGGTTCAATTTCTACGTCATACTGTGTGGGGTTAACCGACTAAAAGGGATAAGTGTCCATATCTATTGAACCAAGCAAGACAGAATCGATTTTATTTTTGCAGATGGTAGGCTTTTATGTCTATATTAATCCACAAGCTGATCCAAGGTTCTATCGCTAACGGTTCAATTTCTACGTCATAAAAGGGATAAGTGTCCACATCTATTGAACCAAGCAAAATAGAATCGATTTTATTTTTGCAGATTATAGGTTTTTATGTGTATATTAATACACAAGCTGATCCAAGGTTCTATCGCTAACGGTTCAATTTCTACGTCATACTGTGTGGGGTTAACCGACTAAAAGGGATAAGTGTCCATATCTATTGAACCAAGCAAGATAGAATCGATTTTGTTTTTGCAGATGTTGGGTTTTTATGTGTACATTAATCCACAAGCCGATCCAAGGTTCTATCGCTAACGGTTCAATTTCTACGTCATACTGTGTGGGGTTAACCGACTAAAAGGGATAAGTGTCCATATCTATTGAACCAAGCAAGATAGAATCGATTTTGTTTTTGCAGATGTTAGGTTTTTATGTGTATATTAATCCACAAGCCAATCCAAGGTTCTATCGCTAATGGTTCAATTTATACGTCATACTGGGTGGGGTTAACCGACTAATAGGGATAAGTGTCTATATCTATTGAACCAAGCAAGGTAGAATCGAATTTATTTTTGCAGATGGTAGGCTTTTATGTGCATATTAATCCACAAGCTTATCCAAGGTTCTATCGCTAACGGTTCAATTTCTGCGTCAAACTGGGTGAGGTTAACCGCCTAAAAGGGATAAGTGTCCATATCTATTGAACCAAGCAAGACAGAATCGATTTTATTTTTGCAGATGGTAGGCTTTTATGTGTATATTAATCCAAAAGCTGATCCAAGATTCAATCGCTAACGGTTCAATTTCTACGTCATACTGGGGGGGGTTAACCGACTAAAAGGGATAAGTGTCCATATCTATTGAACCATGCAAGATAGAATCGATTTTGTTTTTGCAGATGGTAGGCTTTTATGTGTATATTAATCCAAAAGCTGATTCAAGATTCTATCGCTAACGGTTCAATTTCTACGTCAAACTGGGTGGGGTTAACCGACTAAAAGGGATAAGTGTCCATATCTATTGAACCACGCAAGACAGAATCGATTTTACTTTTGCAGATGGTAGGCTTTTATGTGTATATTAATCCAAAAGCTGATCCAAGGTTCTATCGTTAGCGGTTCAATTTCTACGTTATACTGTGTGGGGTTAACCGACTAAAAGGGATAAGTATCCATATCTATTGAACCAAGCAAGATAGAATCGATTTTGTTTTTGCAGATGATAGGTTCTTATGTGTATATTAATCCACAAGCTGATCCAAGGTTCTATCGCTAACGGTTCAATTTCTACGTCATACTAGGTGGGGTTAACCGACTAATAGGGATAAGTGTCCATATCTATTGAACCGGGCAAGGTAGAATCGAATTTATTTTTGCAGATGGTAGGTTTTTATGTGCATATTAATCCACAAGCTGACCCAAGGTTCTATCGCTAACGGTTCAATTTCTACGTCAAACTTGGTGGGGTTAACCGACTAAAAGGGATAAGTGTCCATATCTATTGAACCATGCAAGATAGAATCGATTTTATTTCTGCAGATGGTAGGTTTTTATGTGTGTATTAATTCACAAGCTGATCCAAGGTTCTATCGCTAACGGTTCAATTTCTACGTCATACTGGGTGGGGTTAACCGACTAAAAGGGATAAGTGTCCATATCTATTGAACCAAGCAAGACAGAATCGATTTTATTTTTACAGATGGTAGGTTTTTATGTGTATATTAATCCAAAAGCTGATCCAATGTTCTATCGTTAGCGGTTAAATTTCTACGTCATACTGTGTGGGGTTAACCGACTAAAAGGGATATGTGTCCATATCTATTGAACCAAGCAAGACAGAATCGATTTTATTTCTGCAGATGGTAGGTTTTTATGTGTGTATTAATCCACAAGCTGATCCAAGGTTCTATCGCTAACGGTTCAATTTCTACGTCATACTGGGTTGGGTTAACCGACTAAAAGGGATAAGTGTCCATATCTATTGAACCATGCAAGATAGAATCGATTTTGTTTTTGCAGATGATAGGCTTTTATGTGTATATTAATCCACAAGCTGATCCAAGGTTCTATCGTTAACGGTTCAATTTCTACGTCACACTGTGTGGGGTTAACCGACTAAAAGGAATAAGTGTCCATATCTATTGAACCAAGCAAGACAGAATCGATTTTATTTCTGCAGATGGTAGGTTTTTATGTGTGTATTAATCCACAAGCTGATCCAAGTTTCTATCGCTAACGGTTCAATTTCTACGTCATACTGGGTGGGGTTAACCGACTAATAGGGATAAGTATCCATATCTATTGAACCAAGCAAGGTAGAATCGAATTTATTTTTGCAGATGGTAGGTTTTTATGTGTATATTAATCCACAAGCTGATCCAAGGTTCTATCGTTAACGGTTCAATTTGTACGTCATACTGTGTGGGGTTAACCGAATAAAATGGATAAGTGTCCATATCTATTGAAACAAGCAAGACAGAATCGATTTTATTTCTGCAGATGGTAGGTTTTTATGTGTGTATTAATCCGCAAGCTGATCCAAGGTTCTATCGCTAACGGTTCAATTTCTACGTCATACTGTGTGGGGTTAACCGACTAAAAGGGATAAGTGTCCATATATATTGAACCAAGCAAGAAAGAATCGATTTTATTTTTGCAGATGGTAGGTTTTTATGTGTATATTAATCCAAAAGCTGATCCAAGGTTCTATCGTTAGCGGTTCAATTTCTACGTCATACTGGGTGGGGTTAACCGACTAAAAGGGATAAGTGTCCATATCTATTGAACCATGCAAGATAGAATCGATTTTGTTCTTGCAGATGATAGGTTTTTATGTGTATATTAATCCACAAGCTGATCCAAGGTTCTATCTCTAACGGTGCAATTTCTACGTCATGCTGGGTGAGGTTAACCGACTAAAAGGGATAAGTGTCCATATCTATTGAACCAAGCAAGACAGAATCGATTTTATTTTTGCAGATGGTAGGTTTTTATGTGTATATTAATCCACTAGCTGACCCAAGGTTCTGTCGTTAACGGTTCAATTTCTACGTCATACTGTGTGGGGTTAACCGACTAAAAGGGATAAGTGTCCATATCTATTGAACCAAGCAAGACAGAATCGATTTTATTTTTGCAGATGGTAGGCTTTTATGTCTATATTAATCCACAAGCTGATCCAAGGTTCTATCGCTAACGGTTCAATTTCTACGTCATAAAAGGGATAAGCGTCAACATCTATTGAACCAAGCAAAATAGAATCGATTTTATTTTTGCAGATTATAGGTTTTTATGTGTATATTAATACACAAGCTGATCCAAGGTTCTATCGCTAACGGTTCAATTTCTACGTCATACTGTGTGGGGTTAACCGACTAAAAGGGATAAGTGTCCATATCTATTGAACCAAGCAAGATAGAATCGATTTTGTTTTTGCAGATGTTGGGTTTTTATGTGTATATTAATCCACAAGCCGATCCAAGGTTCTATCGCTAACGGTTCAATTTCTACGTCATACTGGGTGGGGTTAACCGACTAATAGGGATAAGTGTCTATATCTATTGAACCAAGCAAGGTAGAATCGAATTTATTTTTGCAGATGGTAGGCTTTTATGTGCATATTAATCCACAAGCTTATGCAAGGTTCTATCGCTAACGGTTCAATTTCTGCGTCAAACTGGGTGAGGTTAACCGACTAAAAGGGATAAGTGTCCATATCTATTGAACCAAGCAAGACAGAATCGATTTTATTTTTGCAGATGGTAGGCTTTTATGTGTATATTAATCCAAAAGCTGATTCAAGATCCAATCGCTAACGGTTCAATTTCTACGTCATACTGGGTGGGGTTAACCGACTAAAAGGGATAAGTATCCATATCTATTGAACCATGCAAGATAGAATCGATTTTGTTTTTGCAGAAGGTAGGCTTTTACGTGTATATTAATCCAAAAGCTGATCCAAGATTCTATCGCTAACGGTTCAATTTCTACGTCAAACTGGGTGGGGTTAACCGACTAAAAGGGATAAGTGTCCATATCTATTGAACCACGCAAGACAGAATCGATTTTATTTTTGCAGATGGTAGGCTTTTATGTCTATATTAATACAAAAGCTGATCCAAGGTTCTATCGTTAGCGGTTCAATTTCTACGTTATACTGTGTGGGGTTAACCGACTAAAAGGGATAAGTGTCCATATCTATTGAACCAAGCAAGATAGAATCGATTTTGTTTTTGCAGATGATAGGTTTTTATGTGTATATTAATCCACAAGCTGATCCAAGGTTCTATCGCTAACGGTTCAATTTCTACGTCATACTGGGGGGGGTTAACCGACTAAAAGGGATAAGTGTCCATATCTATTGAACCAAGCAAGACAGAATCGATTTTATTTTTGCAGATGGTAGGCTTTTATGTGTATATTAATCCAAAAGCTGATCCAAGATTCAATCGCTAACGGTTCAATTTCTACGTCATACTGGGGGGGGGTTAACCGACTAAAAGGGATAAGTGTCCATATCTATTGAACCATGCAAGATAGAATCGATTTTGTTTTCGCAGATGGTAGGCTTTTATGTGTATATTAATCCAAAAGCTGATTCAAGATTCTATCGCTAACGGTTCAATTTCTACGTCAAACTGGGTGGGGTTAACCGACTAAAAGGGATAAGTATCCATATCTATTGAACCAAGCAAGATAGAATCGATTTTGTTTTTGCAGATGATAGGTTCTTATGTGTATATTAATCCACAAGCTGATCCAAGGTTCTATCGCTAACGGTTCAATTTCTACGTCATACTAGGTGGGGTTAACCGACTAATAGGGATAAGTGTCCATATCTATTGAACCAAGCAAGACAGAATCGATTTTATTTTTGCAGATGGTAGGCTTTTATGTGTATATTAATCCAAAAGCTGATTCAAGATTCAATCGCTAACGGTTCAATTTCTACGTCATACTGGGTGGGGTTAACCGACTAAAAGGGATAAGTGTCCATATCTATTGAACCATGCAAGATAGAATCGATTTTGTTTTTGCAGAAGGTAGGCTTTTACGTGTATATTAATCCAAAAGCTGATCCAAGATTCTATCGCTAACGGTTCAATTTCTACGTCAAACTGGGTGGGGTTAACCGACTAAAAGGGATAAGTGTCCATATCTATTGAACCATGCAAGATAGAATCGATTTTGTTTTTGCAGATGGTAGGCTTTTATGTGTATATTAATCCAAAAGCTGATTCAAGATTCAATCGCTAACGGTTCAATTTCTACGTTATACTGTGTGGGGTTAACCGACTAAAAGGGATAAGTGTCCATATCTATTGAACCAAGCAAGATAGAATCGATTTTGTTTTTGCAGATGATAGGTTTTTATGTGTATATTAATCCACAAGCTGATCCAAGGTTCTATCGCTAACGGTTCAATTTCTACGTCATACTGGGGGGGGTTAACCGACTAAAAGGGATAAGTGTCCATATCTATTGAACCAAGCAAGACAGAATCGATTTTATTTTTGCAGATGGTAGGCTTTTATGTGTATATTAATCCAAAAGCTGATCCAAGATTCAATCGCTAACGGTTCAATTTCTACGTCATACTGGGGGGGGTTAACCGACTAAAAGGGATAAGTGTCCATATCTATTGAACCATGCAAGATAGAATCGATTTTGTTTTTGCAGATGGTAGGCTTTTATGTGTATATTAATCCAAAAGCTGATTCAAGATTCTATCGCTAACGGTTCAATTTCTACGTCAAACTGGGTGGGGTTAACCGACTAAAAGGGATAAGTGTCCATATCTATTGAACCACGCAAGACAGAATCGATTTTACTTTTGCAGATGGTAGGCTTTTATGTCTATATTAATCCAAAAGCTGATCCAAGGTTCTATCGTTAGCGGTTCAATTTCTACGTTATACTGTGTGGGGTTAACCGACTAAAAGGGATAAGTATCCATATCTATTGAACCAAGCAAGATAGAATCGATTTTGTTTTTGCAGATGATAGGTTCTTATGTGTATATTAATCCACAAGCTGATCCAAGGTTCTATCGCTAACGGTTCAATTTCTACGTCATACTAGGTGGGGTTAACCGACTAATAGGGATAAGTGTCCATATCTATTGAACCGGGCAAGGTAGAATCGAATTTATTTTTGCAGATGGTAGGTTTTTATGTGCATATTAATCCACAAGCTGACCCAAGGTTCTATCGCTAACGGTTCAATTTCTACGTCAAACTTGGTGGGGTTAACCGACTAAAAGGGATAAGTGTCCATATCTATTGAACCATGCAAGATAGAATCGATTTTATTTCTGCAGGTGGTAGGTTTTTATGTGTGTATTAATTCACAAGCTGATCCAAGGTTCTGTCGCTAACGGTTCAATTTCTACGTCATACTGGGTGGGGTTAACCGACTAAAAGGGATAAGTGTCCATATCTATTGAACCAAGCAAGACAGAATCGATTTTATTTTTGCAGATGGTAGGTTTTTATGTGTATATTAATCCAAAAGCTGATCCAAGGTTCTATCGCTAGCGGTTAAATTTCTACGTCATACTGTGTGGGGTTAACCGACTAAAAGGGATATGTGTCCATATCTATTGAACCAAGCAAGACAGAATCGATTTTATTTCTGCAGATGGTAGGTTTTTATGTGTGTATTAATTCACAAGCTGATCCAAGGTTCTATCGCTAACGGTTCAATTTCTACGTCATACTGGGTGGGGTTAACCGACTAAAAGGGATAAGTGTCCATATCTATTGAACCAAGCAAGACAGAATCGAATTTATTTTTGCAGATGATAGGCTTTTATGTGTATATTAATCCAAAAGCTGATCCAATGTTCTATCGTTAGCGGTTAAATTTCTACGTCATACTGTGTGGGGTTAACCGACTAAAAGGGATATGTGTCCATATCTATTGAACCAAGCAAGACAGAATCGATTTTATTTCTGCAGATGGTAGGTTTTTATGTGTGTATTAATCCACAAGCTGATCCAAGGTTCTATCGCTAACGGTTCAATTTCTACGTCATACTGGGTTGGGTTAACCGACTAAAAGGGATAAGTGTCCATATCTATTGAACCATGCAAGATAGAATCGATTTTGTTTTTGCAGATGATAGGCTTTTATGTGTATATTAATCCACAAGCTGATCCAAGGTTCTATCGTTAACGGTTCAATTTCTACGTCACACTGTGTGGGGTTAACCGACTAAAAGGAATAAGTGTCCATATCTATTGAACCAAGCAAGACAGAATCGATTTTATTTCTGCAGATGGTAGGTTTTTATGTGCGTATTAATCCACAAGCTGATCCAAGTTTCTATCGCTAACGGTTCAATTTCTACGTCATACTGGGTGGGGTTAACCGACTAATAGGGATAAGTATCCATATCTATTGAACCAAGCAAGGTAGAATCGAATTTATTTTTGCAGATGGTAGGTTTTTATGTGTATATTAATCCACAAGCTGATCCAAGGTTCTATCGTTAACGGTTCAATTTGTACGTCATACTGTGTGGGGTTAACCGAATAAAATGGATGAGTGTCCATATCTATTGAAACAAGCAAGACAGAATCGATTTTATTTCTGCAGATGGTAGGTTTTTATGTGTGTATTAATCCACAAGCTGATCCAAGGTTCTATCGCTAACGGTTCAATTTCTACGTCATACTGTGTGGGGTTAACCGACTAAAAGGGATAAGTGTCCATATATATTGAACCAAGCAAGAAAGAATCGATTTTATTTTTGCAGATGGTAGGTTTTTATGTGTATATTAATCCAAAAGCTGATCCAAGGTTCTATCGTTAGCGGTTCAATTTCTACGTCATACTGGGTGGGGTTAACCGACTAAAAGGGATAAGTGTCCATATCTATTGAACCATGCAAGATAGAATCGATTTTGTTCTTGCAGATGATAGGTTTTTATGTGTATATTAATCCACAAGCTGATCCAAGGTTCTATCTCTAACGGTGCAATTTCTACGTCATGCTGGGTGAGGTTAACCGACTAAAAGGGATAAGTGTCCATATCTATTGAACCAAGCAAGACAGAATCGATTTTATTTTTGCAGATGGTAGGTTTTTATGTGTATATTAATCCACTAGCTGACCCAAGGTTCTGTCGTTAACGGTTCAATTTCTACGTCATACTGTGTGGGGTTAACCGACTAAAAGGGATAAGTGTCCATATCTATTGAACCAAGCAAGACAGAATCGATTTTATTTTTGCAGATGGTAGGCTTTTATGTCTATATTAATCCACAAGCTGATCCAAGGTTCTATCGCTAACGGTTCAATTTCTACGTCATAAAAGGGATAAGCGTCAACATCTATTGAACCAAGCAAAATAGAATCGATTTTATTTTTGCAGATTATAGGTTTTTATGTGTATATTAATACACAAGCTGATCCAAGGTTCTATCGCTAACGGTTCAATTTCTACGTCATACTGTGTGGGGTTAACCGACTAAAAGGGATAAGTGTCCATATCTATTGAACCAAGCAAGATAGAATCGATTTTGTTTTTGCAGATGTTGGGTTTTTATGTGTATATTAATCCACAAGCCGATCCAAGGTTCTATCGCTAACGGTTCAATTTCTACGTCATACTGGGTGGGGTTAACCGACTAATAGGGATAAGTGTCTATATCTATTGAACCAAGCAAGGTAGAATCGAATTTATTTTTGCAGATGGTAGGCTTTTATGTGCATATTAATCCACAAGCTTATCCAAGGTTCTATCGCTAACGGTTCAATTTCTGCGTCAAACTGGGTGAGGTTAACCGACTAAAAGGGATAAGTGTCCATATCTATTGAACCAAGCAAGACAGAATCGATTTTATTTTTGCAGATGGTAGGCTTTTATGTGTATATTAATCCAAAAGCTGATTCAAGATTCAATCGCTAACGGTTCAATTTCTACGTCATACTGGGTGGGGTTAACCGACTAAAAGGGATAAGTGTCCATATCTATTGAACCATGCAAGATAGAATCGATTTTGTTTTTGCAGAAGGTAGGCTTTTACGTGTATATTAATCCAAAAGCTGATCCAAGATTCTATCGCTAACGGTTCAATTTCTACGTCAAACTGGGTGGGGTTAACCGACTAAAAGGGATAAGTGTCCATATCTATTGAACCACGCAAGACAGAATCGATTTTATTTTTGCAGATGGTAGGCTTTTATGTCTATATTAATACAAAAGCTGATCCAAGGTTCTATCGTTAGCGGTTCAATTTCTACGTTATACTGTGTGGGGTTAACCGACTAAAAGGGATAAGTGTCCATATCTATTGAACCAAGCAAGATAGAATCGATTTTGTTTTTGCAGATGATAGGTTTTTATGTGTACATTAATCCACAAGCTGATCCAAGGTTCTATCGCTAACGGTTCAATTTCTACGTCATACTAGGTGGGGTTAACCGACTAATAGGGATAAGTGTCCATATCTATTGAACCGGGCAAGGTAGAATCGAATTTATTTTTGCAGATGGTAGGTTTTTATGTGCATATTAATCCACAAGCTGACCCAAGGTTCTATCGCTAACGGTTCAATTTCTACGTCAAACTTGGTGGGGTTAACCGACTAAAAGGGATAAGTGTCCATATCTATTGAACCAAGCAAGACAGACTCGATTTTATTTTTGCAGATGGTAGGTTTTTATGTGTATATTAATCAACTAGCTGATCCAAGGTTCTGTCGTTAACGGTTCAACTTCTACGTCATACTGTGTGGGGTTAACCGACTAAAAGGGATAAGTGTCCATATCTAATGAACCAAGCAAGACAGAATCGATTTTATTTTTGCAGGTGGTAGGTTTTTATGTGTACATTAATCCAAAAGCTGATCCAAGGTTCTATCGCTAACGGTTCAATTTCTACGTCAAAATGGGTGGGGTTAACCGACTAAAAGGGATAAGTGTCCATATCTATTGAACCAAGCAAGACAGAATCGATTTTATTTTTGCAGATGGTAGGTTTTTATGTGTATATTAATCCAAAAGCTAATCCAAGGTTCTATCGTTAGCGGTTCAATTTCTACGTCATACTGGGTGGGGTTAACCGACTAAAAGGGATAAGTGTCCATATCTATTGAACCATGCAAGATAGAATCGATTTTGTTCTTGCAGATGATAGGTTTTTATGTGTATATTAATCCACAAGCTGATCCAAGGTTCCATCGCTAACGGTTCAATTTCTACGTCATGCTGGGTGAGGTTAACCTTCTAAAAGGGATAAGTGTCCATATCTATTGAACCAAGCAAGACAGAATCGATTTTATTTTTGCAGATGGTAGGTTTTTATGTGTATATTAATCCACTAGCTGATCCAAGGTTCTGTCGTTAACGGTTCAATTTCTACGTCATACTGTGTGGGGTTAACCGACTAAAAGGGATAAGTGTCCATATCTATTGAACCAAGCAAGACAGAATCGATTTTATTTTTGCAGATGATAGGCTTTTATGTCTATATTAATCCAAAAGCTGATCCAAGGTTCTATCGTTAGCGGTTCAATTTCTACGTCATACTGTGTGAGGTTAACCGACTAAAAGGGATAAGTGTCCATATCTATTGAACCAAGCAAGACAGAATCGATTTTATTTTTGCAGATGGTAGGCTTTTATGTCTACATTAATCCAAAAGCTGATCTAAGGTTCTATCGTTAGCGGTTCAATTTCTACGTCATACTGTGTGGGGTTAACCGACTAAAAGGGATAAGTGTCCATATCTATTGAACCAAGCAAGATAGAATCGATTTTGTTTTTGCAGATGCTAGGTTTTTTTTTGGCTGAGCTCAGGCCAAGGGGGTCACTGCTGGCGGACAGTGAACGGCCTATTAATTAGGTTAGCTGCGAATATCAAATAAGCAGCCCTCGACCAAGAGCGGCTGGTGAGGAGGGTTTGGCTTAAAAGGCCTAAAGCACCCTGAGAACCTCCAGTGACAGGGCGAGTAGATGCCGCCCTGAATTAAGCATCCACAGCCTAGTGCGGGGTTGCTTCGAGGGAATACCTACCCAAGATAGGGAGGCAACTATACGACGTGGGATACACACTCAGGAAGGTAAAGAGGTAAATTATTTGTAAATTTAAGGTGATTGTCACATTAAGACTGAGCCCAGTAAGGTCTTAATTAAGGTATACTGGAATCAACGACTCGGATATGTTTGTTAAGGGCTGGCGAATGTGGCATTCGGAAATCTCAGTACACGGCTTGACACACCGTCGAAATGACTTTCCGGTTAATGTCCCATTCGTCTCCGTCCCGTTAAAACCTTGGCAGGCCTTGGGGTACGTTCAAAGTCCGTCATCATTAAGTTGTTGGTGCAGGTTCGGTTGAGATCCTCCCGATTAATACTGATCTGGCTCTGAACGCAGTCTTCATGAGGGACTGCGTCAACCTTCACGTGGCCTCCCTGCCTTCGCATAGACAACCACGGGATCTATATAGGTAACTGCACACTCGGACCAAGATAGCGGCCTCAAGTGGGGACCCAATTAAATAAATGATGAGCAACAACAATACTAAAATAAAAAACCAAACACAGGAGAATGAAATGGCGTTCAATCCATTTGTAGGAAGGAAGCTAGCTCGCTCTCCAGAAGGGCGTGGCCCATCGGCTGGGGGCCTTAACATTTCGTCGCAAGTGGTAACGAAACCCAAAGGAGCGGAGGCCGAAAGCAAGCAGGGAGCGTTGTCGCCGGGTGCTACACCGAAGCTTTGCAAAAAGAACTCCGACAGCAAGGCTCAAACGGGCACACCATTATTATGTGAGCTAATTAAGCAGGCGTCAGCTGCGTTAAATCAGCAAAACCCCCCTGGAGAGAAAAAGATGACCAAGCTAGGCAAGGCGATTGAGGACTTGATGCAGTTCTTCATAGGGCGTAATAATATACACGCGGAAATCAAGCGCTTGGCCTCCGTAATAAAAGTGCTGTACATCGAGTCGGCCCTAGAGGTAAAGAATTTAGAACATAAATTGCGTGCAAGCGAATGCGCCAAGGATAGAAGTCCATCACCCCCAGGAAAGCGACCGAGGAATAATTCGTACTCGACCAAGGAGAACAACGTGGTAAAACCCACTACTACTCTAAAAGATGTCTTACCAGGGCACGTGGGTGGACACAAACGACGGCAAGAAACGCAAGAGAAGACGGAGCGGAAAGAGGAAACTGCAGCCCAAAAGACGGGAGAGTGGCAGTTGGCCAAAAAGAAGAGCAAGAAAAAATCACTTAAGGCTAGGCCGGATGCAATCATCATTTCCAAGGCGGGGGATGCGACGTACGCCGACATATTGCGTAAAGTGAGAAGATGCGACGAATTAAAATCCCTGGGTGATGACGTCAAAACGATTAGAAGAACGGCGAAAGGAGAGCTATTACTAGAGCTGAAAAAATCGCAAGATGGGAAAACAAGCGCGTACCAAGCAGAAATTGAAGCGGTACTAAAGGACTCAGCTAAAGTTATAACAAAGTCCCAAATGGTCACGCTACAGTGCAGAGTTCTCGATGAGATTACTACGCCCGAGGAGATTTGCAACGCCCTCCACCAGCAATGCAACATCAAACTTCCAGATGTGGCTGCCATAAAAAGCATACGCACAGGGTACAGTGTCACGAAGTCGGCACTTATAAGCCTTACAGCGGATGATGCCAAGGCGGTTCTTAATACGCAAAGAATCCGGGTAGGATGGGTTTCCTGCCGAATTAGAGAGCTCAAGCAAGAAAAACGCTGTTATAGGTGCTGGGGCTACGGGCATATAGCTCAGAAATGTAAGGAGACTGTAGATAGGTCTAGCCTATGCAGGAAATGCGGCCAGGAAGGTCATAAGGCTGCAAGTTGCGAAAATGCACCGAAATGCGCGCTATGTTGGGGACAACATTCAGCAGGCAGTTTTAAATGCCCACAACGAGAGGGCAGCAAAATGACTGTCTCATGAGGGTATTGCAGCTCAATTTAAACCATTGCGAGGCAGCCCAAGAGCTATTATCCCAAACAGTCTATGAAGGAGGATATGACATAGTGGTACTCTCTGAACAATACAAAAATCGCCAGGAGCAGGGTTGGCTCTCAGATTCAGCAGGGAAAGCCTCAATTTGGGCACCAGGGAAATTTCTCCCACAGGAAATTATGACGCCAAGGGTAGCAGGATTCACGTGGGCAAAAATCAACGGTATATACGTCTTCAGTTGCTATGCCCCTCCGAGCATGACCATCGCCGAGTTCGAAGACATGATATACGGGATCACCATTGAAACACGAGGTAAACACCCGCTTTTAGTGTGTGGAGACTTCAATGCATGGTCATCTGTGTGGGGAAGTAGACGAACCAACGAAAGAGGGAGAGTTCTCCTCGAAAGTCTTACTTCTTTGAGGCTAGAACTCCTAAATGAACCAGGGATATATACCTTCGATACAGGTACCAGACGATCCATTATAGATCTCACCTTCGCTAGCAGCGAAATAGCAAGACGAGCAAAATGGTCCATAAGCAACGTCTACACACACAGCGACCATAAAGCTATTAGCGTAGAGCTGCTCGAAACTCCACGAACGGTAGCAGCAAGACATCGACAAAGTAGGAAATGGAAACAGCACCTTTTCGACCCACAAATATTTGACATTATCTGGAAGGATGCCATAGTACGAGAATCGCATGCGGAAGACCAGTCGGTTCAAATCACTAAGTTGCTATGTATGGCATGTGATGCTGCCATGCCCAGAAGTCGCCGAAAAGCACAGCGCACTCCGGTATATTGGTGGAATGACGAAATTGCGGAAGAGCGTAGAAAATGCCACAAAGCACGAAGAACAGCGCAGAGGGCACGCTCATCACCACGATATGCAGAGCTACACAGCACCTATGTCGCACAAAGAAAGGCACTTAAAAATGCCATAAAAAAGAGCAAGAACTTATGCTTTAGGGAACTGCTGGATAATGTCGACCTAGATCCTTGGGGATCAGCCTACAGAACTGTGATGGCCAAAGTTAAAGGACCGATATCACAGCAACCTACGTGCCCGATACTGATGAATATTATTGTTGAAACACTTTTCCCGGCGCAAGATCGCTGGACTTATCCAAGCGAGGATCTAGAAAGTACGGAAATTCCGCAAGTTACAGAGCAAGAGGTGCTGGACGCTGCAAAAAGAGTTGCTGATAACAAATCCCCAGGACCCGACGAAGTACCAAACATAGCCCTTAAAGCCGCGATTACAACTAGGGCTACATTATTTACTGATCTTTTTAATGCCTGTATGCAAGAAGGCGTGTTCCCTCGCCCGTGGAAACGACAAAGACTTGTCCTATTGCTGAAACGTGGTAAACAGCCGGACCAACCATCCTCATAGAGGCCACTTTTTATGCTGGATTCCCTAGGGAAGATTTTCGAGCGTATAATTAGTGAGCGCCTACAGCTGACTCTAGAAAGACCAGGTGGCTTATCGAATAGTCAATATGGATTTCGCAAATCAAGATCCACCGTAGATGCAATACAAACAGTCGTCAATATAGCTAGAGAAGCTATCTCTGGAGGCCAAAATAAAAGGAAGTTCTGTGCACTGATTATGTTGGACATCAAGAATGCTTTTAACACTGCGAACTGGATGCAGATAATGGCAGCGCTGCAAAGCTTCGGCACTCCAGCTTACTTACGCAGAATTATAGGTAGCTATCTTAAAGACAGAGTACTTCTTTTTGACACGGATCAAGGAGCTAAAGAGTACAAAATCACAGGAGGCGTCCCACAGGGATCTGTTCTCGGTCCAACGCTTTGGAATGTAATGTATGACGGGGTGCTAAAGATTGATCTACCAGAAATCACGCAAATTGTGGGATATGCTGATGATATTGCAGTGGTAGTAGTGGCCAAGAAACTGGACCTGCTTCAAGCATTATGTAATGACGCCGTAGCAAGAATAAAGGAATGGCTGACCAATACAGGACTGGAGTTGGCTAGCCAAAAGACGGAAGTGGTATTAGTAAGCTCCAAACGGTCGGCGAACGAGTTAGTCTTAACTGTCGGGGATCATCAAATCACCTCAAAGGATTCCTTAAAATACTTAGGAGTGCACATTGACTCTAAGTTAACTTTCAAAGAGCACTTCAGAGCGGTGGGGGAGAAAATTACCAAGGTTAATGGATCACTTCTGCGAATAATGCCTAACATTGGTGGTCCGAGCGAAGCTATACGTCAGCTATTGTCCACAGTAACCAGCTCAATAATACTATACGCAGCACCAGTGTGGTATGGATCTAAACAGACCCATCAAAAATATATATTAGCAGCGTACCGACTTGCTTCTTTAAGAATAGCAAGTGCTTATCGGACTGTGTCCGACGACGCGATCCTGGTTCTAACCCGGAAAATCCCAGTGGACTTACTGGCAAGCGAAATGGCCGATCTGTATAACACTAATATCGAGCGACCATCTGAAGAAGACAAGAAAAGAGCAAGGACACAAACAATAGCTAAGTGGCAAGAACGGTGGGAGGCCTCGAGTAAAGGGCGTTGGACTTTCACACTAGTTTGGAACGTAGCTCAATGGAATGAGCGGAAGCACGGCGAACTGAACTACCATCTCACGCAAATAATGAGTGGACATGGCGGTTTCAAAGAGTATTTATGGAAGCGTAGGATAGAGGAAGATCCTCATTGCCCAATGTGTACCACAGAGTTAGAAAACGCAGAACACGTCATGTTCTACTGCCCCCGTTTCCACGAAGAAAGACTCACCTTGCATGGAGTCTTTGGGGAGGAACCTACCACGAGAAATTTAGTTTCACATATGTGCAGCAGGAAAGAATGCTGGACTGCAGTGAGGAAAATGGCATTTATAGTAATGACACGCCTGATGGATGCTGAGAGGGAGCGCAGAGAAATGCGCATGCGCAGCAGTGGTGATTAAATGGACACTCAGAGCAAATAGCGGGAACCTGGACGCAGGGACAACAGCAGGCTCTTAAAAAATGAGAAATATGGAACGCCACCCTGAAGTAATGCGAAAGTGGTGCCGGGGTGGGCGACGGTTCCAGAACGGGGCTGTTTTTTAGTCTACGGACACACGGTTGCTGCGATGGCAGCAATTATGGTGCATTAGGCATTTTTCAGCCTCCCCGCAAAAAAAAAAAAAAAAAAAAAAAAAAAAAAAAAAAAAAAAAAGATGCTAGGTTTTTATGTGTATATTAATCCACAAGCTGATCCAAGGTTCTAGCGCTAACGGTTCAATTTCTACGTCATACTGTGTGGGGTTAACCGACTAAATGGGATAAGTGTCCATATCTATTGAACCAAGGAAGATAGAATCGATTTTGTTTTTGCAGATGATAGGTTTTTATGTGTATATTAATCCAAAAGCTGATCCAAGATTCTATCGCTAACGGTTCAATTTCTACGTCAAACTGGGTGGGGTTAACCGACTAAAAGGGATAAGTGTCCATATCTATTGAACCACGCAAGACAGAATCGATTTTATTTTTGCAGATGGTAGGCTTTTATGTCTATATTAATCCAAAAGCTGATCCAAGGTTCTATCGTTAGCGGTTCAATTTCTACGTTATACTGTGTGGGGTTAACCGACTAAAAGGGATAAGTGTCCATATCTATTGAACCAAGCAAGATAGAATCGATTTTGTTTTTGCAGATGATAGGTTTTTATGTGTATATTAATCCACAAGCTGATCCAAGGTTCTATCGCTAACGGTTCAATTTCTACGTCATACTAGGTGGGGTTAACCGACTAATAGGGATAAGTGTCCATATCTATTGAACCGGGCAAGGTAGAATCGAATTTATTTTTGCAGCTGGTAGGTTTTTATGTGCGTATTAATCCACAAGCTGACCCAAGGTTCTATCGCTAACGGTTCAATTTCTACGTCAAACTTGGTGGGGTTAACCGACTAAAAGGGATAAGTGTCCATATCTATTGAACCAAGCAAGACAGACTCGATTTTATTTTTGCAGATGGTAGGTTTTTATGTGTATATTAATCAACTAGCTGATCCAAGGTTCTGTCGTTAACGGTTCAATTTCTACGTCATACTGTGTGGGGTTAACCGACTAAAAGGGATAAGTGTCCATATCTAATGAACCAAGCAAGACAGAATCGATTTTATTTTTGCAGATGGTAGGTTTTTATGTGTACATTTATCCAAAAGCTGATCCAAGGTTCTATCGCTAACGGTTCAATTTCTACGTCAAAATGGGTGGGGTTAACCGACTAAAAGGGATAAGTGTCCATATCTATTGAACCAAGCAAGACAGAATCGATTTTATTTTTGCAGATGGTAGGTTTTTATGCGTATATTAATCCAAAAGCTAATCCAAGGTTCTATCGTTAGCGGTTCAATTTCTACGTCATACTGGGTGGGGTTAACCGACTAAAAGGGATAAGTGTCCATATCTATTGAACCATGCAAGATAGAATCGATTTTGTTCTTGCAGATGATAGGTTTTTATGTGTATATTAATCCACAAGCTGATCCAAGGTTCCATCGCTAACGGTTCAATTTCTACGTCATGCTGGGTGAGGTTAACCGACTAAAAGGGATAAGTGTCCATATCTATTGAACCAAGCAAGACAGAATCGATTTTATTTTTGCAGATGGTAGGTTTTTATGTGTATATTAATCCACTAGCTGATCCAAGGTTCTGTCGTTAACGGTTCAATTTCTACGTCATACTGTGTGGGGTTAACCGACTAAAAGGGATAAGTGTCCATATCTATTGAACCAAGCAAGACAGAATCGATTTTATTTTTGCAGATGGTAGGCTTTTATGTCTATATTAATCCAAAAGCTGATCCAAGGTTCTATCGTTAGCGGTTCAATTTCTACGTCATACTGTGTGAGGTTAACCGACTAAAAGGGATAAGTGTCCATATCTATTGAACCAAGCAAGACAGAATCGATTTTATTTTTGCAGATGGTAGGCTTTTATGTCTATATTAATCCAAAAGCTGATCCAAGGTTCTATCGTTAGCGGTTCAATTTCTACGTCATACTGTGTGGGGTTAACCGACTAAAAGGGATAAGTGTCCATATCTATTGAACCAAGCAAGATAGAATCGATTCTGTTTTTGCAGATGCTAGGTTTTTTTTTGGCTGAGCTCAGGCCAAGGGGGTCACTGCTGGCGGACAGTGAACGGCCTATTAATTAGGTTAGCTGCGAATATCAAATAAGCAGCCCTCGACCGAGAGCGGCTGGTGAGGAGGGTTTGGCTTAAAAGGCCTAAAGCACCCTGAGAACCTCCAGTGACAGGGCGAATAGATGCCGCCCTGAATTAAGCATCCACAGCCTAGTGCGGGGTTGCTTCGAGGGAATACCTACCCAAGATAGGGAGGCAACTATACGACGTGGGATACACACTCAGGAAGGTAAAGAGGTAAATTATTTGTAAATTTAAGGTGATTGTCACATTAAGACTGAGCCCAGTAAGGTCTTAATTAAGGTATACTGGAATCAACGACTCGGATATGTTTGTTAAGGGCTGGCGAATGTGGCATTCGGAAATCTCAGTACACGGCTTGACACACCGTCGAAATGACTTTCCGGTTAATGTCCCATTCGTCTCCGTCCCGTTAAAACCTTGGCAGGCCTTGGGGTACGTTCAAAGTCCGTCATCATTAAGTTGTTGGTGCAGGTTCGGTTGAGATCCTCCCGATTAATACTGATCTGGCTCTGAACGCAGTCTTCATGAGGGACTGCGTCAACCTTCACGTGGCCTCCCTGCCTTCTCATAGACAACCACGGGATCTATATAGGTAACTGCACACTCGGACCAAGATAGCGGCCTCAAGTGGGGACCCAATTAAATAAATGATGAGCAACAACAATACTAAAATAAAAAACCAAACACAGGAGAATGAAATGGCGTTCAATCCATTTGTAGGAAGGAAGCTAGCTCGCTCTCCAGAAGGGCGTGGCCCATCGGCTGGGGGCCTTAACATTTCGTCGCAAGTGGTAACGAAACCCAAAGGAGCGGAGGCCGAAAGCAAGCAAGGAGCGTTGTCGCCGGGTGCTACACCGAAGCTTTGCAAAAAGAACTCCGACAGCAAGGCTCAAACGGGCACACCATTATTAAGTGAGCTAATTAAGCAGGCGTCAGCTGCGTTAAATCAGCAAAACCCCCCTGGAGAGAAAAAGATGACCAAGCTAGGCAAGGCGATTGAGGACTTGATGCAGTTCTTCATAGGGCGTAATAATATACACGCGGAAATCAAGCGCTTGGCCTCCGTAATAAAAGTGCTGTACATCGAGTCGGCCCTAGAGGTAAAGAATTTAGAACATAAATTGCGTGCAAGCGAATGCGCCAAGGATAGAAGTCCATCACCCCCAGGAAAGCGACCGAGGAATAATTCGTACTCGACCAAGGAGAACAACGTGGTAAAACCCACTACTACTCTAAAAGATGTCTTACCAGGGCACGTGGGTGGACACAAACGACGGCAAGAAACGCAAGAGAAGACGGAGCGGAAAGAGGAAACTGCAGCCCAAAAGACGGGAGAGTGGCAGTTGGCCAAAAAGAAGAGCAAGAAAAAATCACTTAAGGCTAGGCAGGATGCAATCATCATTTCCAAGGCGGGGGATGCGACGTACGCCGACATATTGCGTAAAGTGAGAAGATGCGACGAATTAAAATCCCTGGGTGATGACGTCAAAACGATTAGAAGAACGGCGAAAGGAGAGCTGTTACTAGAGCTGAAAAAATCGCAAGATGGGAAAACAAGCGCGTACCAAGCAGAAATTGAAGCGGTACTAAAGGACTCAGCTAAAGTTATAACAAAGTCCCAAATGGTCACGCTACAGTGCAGAGATCTCGATGAGATTACTACGCCCGAGGAGATTTGCAACGCCCTCCACCAGCAATGCAACATCAAACTTCCAGATGTGGCTGCCATAAAAAGCATACGCACAGGGTACAGTGGCACGAAGTCGGCACTTATAAGCCTTACAGCGGATGATGCCAAGGCGGTTCTTAATACGCAAAGAATCCGGGTAGGATGGGTTTTCTGCCGAATTAGAGAGCTCAAGCAAGAAAAACGCTGTTATAGGTGCTGGGGCTACGGGCATATAGCTCAGAAATGTAAGGAGACGGTAGATAGGTCTAGCCTATGCAGGAAATGCGGCCAGGAAGGTCATAAGGCTGCAAGTTGCGAAAATGCACCGAAATGCGCGCTATGTGGGGGACAACATTCAGCAGGCAGTTTTAAATGCCCACAACGAGAGGGCAGCAAAATGACTGTCTCATGAGGGTACTGCAGCTCAATTTAAACCATTGCGAGGCAGCCCAAGAGCTATTATCCCAAACAGTCTATGAAGGAGGATATGACATAGTGGTACTTTCTGAACAATACAAAAATCGCCAGGAGCAGGGTTGGCTCTCAGATTCAGCAGGGAAAGCCTCAATTTGGGCACCAGGGAAATTTCTCCCACAGGAAATTATGACGCCAACGGTAGCAGGATTCACGTGGGCAAAAATCAACGGTATATACGTCTTCAGTTGCTATGCCCCTCCGAGCATGACCATCGCCGAGTTCGAAGACATGATATACGGGATCACCATTGAAGCACGAGGTAAACACCCGCTTTTAGTGTGTGGAGACTTCAATGCATGGTCATCTGTGTGGGGAAGTAGACGAACCAACGAAAGAGGGAGAGTTCTCCTCGAAAGTCTTACTTCTTTGAGGCTAGAACTCCTAAATGAACCAGGGATATATACCTTCGATACAGGTACCAGACGATCCATTATAGATCTCACCTTCGCTAGCAGCGAAATAGCAAGACGAGCAAAATGGTCCATAAGCAACGTCTACACATACAGCGACCATAAAGCTATTAGCGTAGAGCTGCTCGAAACTCCACGAACGGTAGCAGCAAGACATCGACAAAGTAGGAAATGGAAACAGCACCTTTTCGACCCACAAATATTTGACATTATCTGGAAGGACGCCATAGTACGAGAATCGCATGCGGAAGACCAGTCGGTTCAAATCACTAAGTTGCTATGTATGGCATGTGATGCTGCCATGCCCAGAAGTCGCGGAAAAGCACAGCGCACTCCGGTATATTGGTGGAATGACGAAATTGCGGAAGAGCGTAGAAAATGCCACAAAGCACGAAGAACAGCGCAGAGGGCACGCTCATCACCACGATATGCAGAGCTACACAGCACCTATGTCGCACAAAGAAAGGCACTTAAAAATGCCATAAAAAAGAGCAAGAACTTATGCTTTAGGGAACTGCTGGATAATGTCGACCTAGATCCTTGGGGATCAGAACTGTGATGGCCAAAGTTAAAGGACCGATATCACAGCAACCTACGTGCCCGATACTGATGAATATTATTGTTGAAACACTTTTTCCGGCGCAAGATCGCTGGACTTATCCAAGCGAGGATCTAGAAAGTACGGAAATTCCGCAAATTACAGAGCAAGAGGTGCTGGACGCTGCAAAAAGAGTTGCTGATAACAAATCCCCAGGACCCGACGAAGTACCAAACATAGCCCTTAAAGCCGCGATTACAACTAGGGCTACATTATTTACTGATCTTTTTAATGCCTGTATGCAAGAAGGCGTGTTCCCTCGCCCGTGGAAACGACAAAGACTTGTCCTATTGCTGAAACGTGGTAAACAGCCGGACCAACCATCCTCATAGAGGCCACTTTGTATGCTGGATTCCCTAGGGAAGATTTTCGAGCGTATAATTAGTGAGCGCCTACAGCTGACTCTAGAAAGACCAGGTGGCTTATCGAATAGTGAATATGGATTTCGCAAATCAAGATCCACCGTAGATGCAATACAAACAGTCGTCAATATAGCTAGAGAAGCTATCTCTGGAGGCAAAAATAAAAGGAAGTTCTGTGCACTGATTATGTTGGACATCAAGAATGCTTTTAACACTGCGAACTGGATGCAGATAATGGCAGCGCTGCAAAGCTTCGGCACTCCAGCTTACTTACGCAGAATTATAGGTAGCTATCTTAAAGACAGAGTACTTCTTTTTGACACGGATCAAGGAGCTAAAGAGTACAAAATCACAGGAGGCGTCCCACAGGGATCTGTTCTCGGTCCAACGCTTTGGAATGTAATGTATGACGGGGTGCTAAAGATTGATCTACCAGAAATCACGCAAATTGTGGGATATGCTGATGATATTGCAGTGGTAGTAGTGGCCAAGAAACTGGACCTGCTTCAAGCATTATGTAATGACGCCGTAGCAAGAATAAAGGAATGGCTGACCAATACAGGACTGGAGTTGGCTAGCCAAAAGACGGAAGTGGTATTAGTAAGCTCCAAACGGTCGGCGAACGAGTTAGTCTTAACTGTCGGGGATCATCAAATCACCTCAAAGGATTCCTTAAAATACTTAGGAGTGCACATTGACTCTAAGTTAACTTTCAAAGAGCACTTCAGAGCGGTGGGGGAGAAAATTACCAAGGTTAATGGATCACTTCTGCGAATAATGCCTAACATTGGTGGTCCGAGCGAAGCTATACGTCAGCTATTGTCCACAGTAACCAGCTCAATAATACTATACGCAGCACCAGTGTGGTATGGATCTAAACAGACCCATCAAAAATATATATTAGCAGCGTACCGACTTGCTTCTTTAAGAATAGCAAGTGCTTATCGGACTGTGTCCGACGACGCGATCCTGGTTCTAACCCGGAAAATCCCAGTGGACTTACTGGCAAGCGAAATGGCCGATCTGTATAACACTAATATCGAGCGACCATCTGAAGAAGACAAGAAAAGAGCAAGGACACAAACAATAGCTAAGTGGCAAGAACGGTGGGAGGCCTCGAGTAAAGGGCGTTGGACTTTCACACTAGTTTGGAACGTAGCTCAATGGAATGAGCGGAAGCACGGCGAACTGAACTACCATCTCACGCAAATAATGAGTGGACATGGCGGTTTCAAAGAGTATTTATGGAAGCGTAGGATAGAGGAAGATCCTCATTGCCCAATGTGTACCACAGAGTTAGAAAACGCAGAACACGTCATGTTCTACTGCCCCCGTTTCCACGAAGAAAGACTCACCTTGCATGGAGTCTTTGGGGAGGAACCTACCACGAGAAATTTAGTTTCACATATGTGCAGCAGGAAAGAATGCTGGACTGCAGTGAGGAAAATGGCATTTATAGTAATGACACGCCTGATGGATGCTGAGAGGGAGCGCAGAGAAATTGGTGATTAAATGGACACTCAGAGCAAATAGCGGGAACCTGGACGCAGGGACAACAGCAGGCTCTTAAAAAATGAGAAATATGGAACGCCACCCTGAAGTAATACGAAAGTGGTGCCGGGGTGGGCGACGGTTCCAGAACGGGGCTGTTTTTTAGTCTACGGACACACGGTTGCTGCGACGGCAGCAATTATGGTGCATTAGGCATTTTTCAGCCTCCCCGCAAAAAAAAAAAAAAAAAAAAAAAGATGCTAGGTTTTTATGTGTATATTAATCCACAAGCTGATCCAAGGTTCTAACGCTAACGGTTCAATTTCTACGTCATACTGTGTGGGGTTAACCGACTAAATGGGATAAGTGTCCATATCTATTGAACCAAGCAAGATAGAATCGATTTTGTTTTTGCAGATGATAGGTTTTTATGTGTATATTAATCCAAAAGCTGATCCAAGATTCTATCGCTAACGGTTCAATTTCCACGTCATACTGTGTGGGGTTAACCGACTAAAAGGGATAAGTGTCCATATCTATTGAACCAAGCAAGATAGAATAGATTTTGTTTTTGCAGATGATAGGTTTTTATGTGTATATTAATCCAAAAGCTGATCCAAGATTCTATCGCTAACGGTTCAATTTCTACGTCAAACTGGGTTGGGTTAACCGACTAAAAGGGATAAGTGTCCATATCTATTGAACCAAGCAAGAAAGAATCGATTTTATTTTTGCAGATGGTAGGCTTTTATGTCTATCTTAATCCAAAAGCTGATCCAAGGTTCTATCGTTAGCGGTTCAATTTCTACGTCATACTGTGTTGGGTTAACCGACTAAAAGGGATAAGTGTCCATATCTATTGAACCAAGCAAGATAGAATCGATTTTGTTTTTGCAGATGATAGGTTTTTATGTGTATATTAATCCACAAGCTGATCCAAGGTTCTATCGCTAACGGTTCAATTTCTACGTCATGCTGGGTGAGGTTAACCGACTAAAAGGGATAAGTGTCCATATCTATTGAACCAAGCAAGACAGAATCGATTTTATTTTTGCAGATGGTAGGTTTTTATGTGTATATTAATCCACTAGCTGATCCAAGGTTCTGTCGTTAACGGTTCAATTTCTACGTCATGCTGGGTGAGGTTAACCGACTAAAAGGGATAAGTGTCCATATCTATTGAACCAAGCAAGACAGAATCGATTTTATTTTTGCAGATGGTAGGTTTTTATGTGTATATTAATCCACTAGCTGATCCAAGGTTCTGTCGTTAACGGTTCAATTTCTACGTCATACTGTGTGGGGTTAACCGACTAAAAGGGATAAGTGTCCATATCTATTGAACCAAGCAAGATAGAATAGATTTTGTTTTTGCAGATGATAGGTTTTTATATGTATATTAATACAAAAGCTGATCCAAGATTCTATCGCTAACGGTTCAATTTCTACGTCAAACTGGGTGGGGTTAACCGACTAAAAGGGATAAGTGTCCATATCTATTTAACCACGCAAGACAGAATCGATTTTATTTTTGCAGATGGTAGGCTTTTATGTCTACATTAATCCAAAAGCTGATCCAAGGTTCTATCGTTAGCGGTTCAATTTCTACGTCATACTGTGTGGGGTTAACCGACTAAAAGGTATAAGTGTCCACATCTATTGAACCAAGCAAGATAGAATCGATTTTGTTTTTGCAGATGATAGGTTTTTATGTGTGTATTAATCCACAAGCTGATCCAAGGTTCTATCGCTAACGGTTCAATTTCTACGTCATACTAGGTGGGGTTAACCGACTAATAGGGATAAGTGTCCATATCTATTGAACCAAGCAAGATAGAATCGATTTTCTTTTTGCAGATGATAGGTTTTTATGTGTATATTAATCCACAAGCTGATCCAAGGTTCTATCGCTAACGGTTCAATTTCTACGTCATACTAGGTGGGGTTAACCGACTAATAGGGATAAGTGTCCATATCTATTGAACCGAGCAAGGTAGAATCGAATTTATTTTTGCAGATGGTAGGTTTTTATGTGCATATTAATCCACAAGCTGATCCAAGGTTCTATCGCTAACGGTTCAATTTCTACGTCAAACTGGGTGGGGTTAACCGACTAAAAGGGATAAGTGTCCATATCTATTGAACCAAGCAAGACAGAATGAATTTTATTTTTACAGATGGTAGGTTTTTATGTGTATATTAATCCAAAAGCTGATCCAATGTGCTATCGTTAGCGGTTCAATTTCTACGTCATACTGTGTGGGGTTAACCGACTAAAAGGGATAAGTGTCCATATCTATTGAACCAAGCAAGACAGAATCGATTTTATTTCTGCAGATGGTAGGTTTTTATGTGTGTATTAATCCACAAGCTGATCCAAGGTTCTATCGTTAACGGTTCAATTTCTACGTCATACTGTGTGGGGTTAACCGACTAAAAGTGATAAGTGTCCATATCTATTGAACCAAGCAAGACAGAATCGATTTTATTTCTGCAGATGGTAGGTTTTTATGTGTGTATTAATCCACAAGTGATCCAAGGTTCTATCGCTAACGGTTCAATTTCTACGTCATACTGGGTGGGGTTAACGGACTAATAGGGATAAGTATCCATATCTATTGAACCAAGCAAGGTAGAATCGAATTTGTTTTTGCAGATGGTAGGTTTTTATGTGTATATTAATCCACTAGCTGATACAATGTGCTATCGTTAGCGGTTCAATTTCTACGTCATACTGTGTGGGGTTAACCGACTAAAAGGGATAAGTGTCCATATCTATTGAACCATGCAAGATAGAATCGATTTTGTTTTTGCAGATGATAGGTTTTTATGTGTATATTAATCCACAAGCTGATCCAAGGTTCTATCGTTAACGGTTCAATTTCTACGTCATACTGTGTGGGGTTAACCGACTAAAAGGGATAAGTGTCCATATCTATTGAACCAAGCAAGACAGAATCGATTTTATTTCTGCAGATGGTAGGTTTTTATGTGTGTATTAATCCACAAGCTGATCCAAGGTTCTATCGCTAACGGTTCAATTTCTACGTCATACTAGGTGGGGTTAACCGACTAATAGGGATAAGTGTCCATTTCTATTGAACCAAGCAAAGTAGAATCAAATTTATTTCTGCAGATGGTAGGTTTTTATGTGTACATTAATCCAAAAGCTGATCCAAGGTTCTATCGCTAACGGTTCAATTTCTACGTCAAACTGGGTGGGGTTAACCGACTAAAAGGGATAGGTGTCCATATCTATTGAACCAAGCAAGGTAGAATCAAATTTGTTTTTGCAGATGGTAGGTTTTTATGTGTACATTAATCCACATGCTGATCCAAGGTTCTATCGTTAACGGTTCAATTTCTACGTCATACTGGGTGGGGTTAACCGACTAATAGGGATAAGTGTCTATATCTATTGAACCAGGCAAGGTAGAATCGAATTTATTTTTGCAGGTGGTAGGCTTTTATGTGCATATTAATCCACAAGCTGATCCAAGGTTCTATCGCTAACGGTTCAATTTCTACGTCATACTAGGTGGGGTTAACCGACTAATAGGGATAAGTGTCCATATCTATTGAACCAAGCAAGGTAGAATCAAATTTATTTCTGCAGATGGTAGGTTTTTATGTGTACATTAATCCAAAAGCTGATCCAAGGTTCTATCGCTAACGGTTCAATTTCTACGTCAAACTGGGTGGGGTTAACCGACTAAAAGGAATAGGTGTCCATATCTATTGAACCAAGCAAGGTAGAATCAAATTTGTTTTTGCAGATGGTAGGTTTTTATGTGTACATTAATCCACATGCTGATCCAAGGTTCTATCGTTAACGGTTCAATTTCTACGTCATACTGTGTGGGGTTAACCGGATAAAAGGGATAAGTGTCCATATCTATTGAACCAAGCAAGACAGAATCGATTTTATTTCTGCAGATGGTAGGTTTTTATGTGTGTATTAATCCACAAGCTGATCCAAGGTTCTGTCGCTAACGGTTCAATTTCTACGTCATAAAAGGCATAAGTGTCCACATCTATTGAACCAAGCAAAATAGAATCGATTTTATTTTTGCAGATTATAGGTTTTTATGTGTATATTAATACACAAGCTGATCCAAGGTTCTATCGCTAACGGTTCAATTTCTACGTCATACTGTGTGGGGTTAACCGACTAAAAGGGATAAGTGTCCATATCTATTGAACCAAGCAAGATAGAATCGATTTTGTTTTTGCAGATGATAGGTTTTTATGTGTATATTAATCCACAAGCCGAACCAAGGTTCTATCGCTAACGGTTCAATTTCTAAGTCATACTGGGTGGGGTTAACCGACTAATAGGGATAAGTGTCTATATGTATTGAACCAAGCAAGGTAGAATCGAATTTATTTTTGCAGATGGTAGGTTTTTATGTGCATATTAATCCACAAGCTGATCCAAGGTTCTATCGCTAACGGTTCAATTTCTATGTCAAACTGGGTGAGGTTAACCGACTAAAAGGGATAAGAGTCCATATCTATTGAACCAAGCAAGACAGAATCGATTTTATTTTTGCAGATGGTAGGCTTTTATGTGTATATTAATCCAAAAGCTGATCCAAGATTATATCGCTAACGGTTCAATTTCTACGTCATACTGGGTGGGGTTAACCGACTAAAAGGTATAAGTGTCCATATCTATTGAACCGTGCAAGATAGAATCGATTTTGTTTTTGCAGATGGTAGGCTTTTATGTATGTATTAATCCAAAAGCTGATCCAAGATTCTATCGCTAACGGTTCAATTTCTACGTCAAACTGGGTGGGGTTAACCGACTAAAAGGGATAAGTGTCCATATCTATTGAACCAAGCAAGACAGAATTGATTTTATTTTTGCAGATGGTAGGTTTTTATATCTATATTAATCCAAAAGCTGATCCAAGGTTCTATCGTTAGCGGTTCAATTTCTACGTCATACTGTGTGGGGTTAACCGACTAAAAGGGATAAGTGTCCATATCTATTGAACCAAGCAAGATAGAATCGATTTTGTTTTTGCAGATGATAGGTTTTTATGTGTACATTAATCCACAAGCTGATCCAAGGTTCTATCGCTAACGGTTCAATTTCTACGTCATACTAGGTGGGGTTAACCGACTAATAGGGATAAGTGTCCATATCTATTGAACCAAGCAAGATAGAATCGATTTTGTTTTTGCAGATGATAGGTTTTTATGTGTATATTAATCCACAAGCTTATCCAAGGTTCTATCGCTAACGGTTCAATTTCTACGTCATACTAGGTGGGGTTAACCGACTAATAGGGATAAGTGTCCATATCTATTGAACCAAGCAAGGTAGAATCAAATTTATTTCTGCAGATGGTAGGTTTTTATGTGTACATTAATCCAAAAGCTGATCCAAGGTTCTATCGCTAACGGTTCAATTTCTACGTCAAACTGGGTGAGGTTAACCGACTAAAAGGGATAAGAGTCCATATCTATTGAACCAAGCAAGACAGAATCGATTTTATTTTTGCAGATGGTAGGCTTTTATGTGTATATTAATCCAAAAGCTTATCCAAGATTCTATCGCTAACGGTTCAATTTCTACGTCATACTGGGTGGGGTTAACCGACTAAAAGGTATAAGTGTCCATATCTATTGAACCGTGCAAGATAGAATCGATTTTGTTTTTGCAAATGGTAGGCTTTTATGTGTGTATTAATCCAAAAGCTGATCCAAGATTCTATCGCTAACGGTTCAATTTCTACGTCAAACTGGGTGGGGTTAACCGACTGAAAGGGATAAGTGTCCATATCTATTGAACCAAGCAAGACAGAATCGATTTTATTTTTGCAGATGATAGGTTTTTATGTCTATATTAATCCAAAAGCTGATCCAAGGTTCTATCGTTAGCGGTTCAATTTCTACGTCATACTGTGTGGGGTTAACCGACTAAAAGGGATAAGTGTCCATATCTATTGAACCAAGCAAGATAGAATCGATTTTGTTTTTGCAGATGATAGGTTTTTATGTGTATATTAATCCACAAGCTGATCCAAGGTTCTATCGCTAACGGTTCAATTTCTACGTCATACTAGGTGGGGTTAACCGATTAATAGGGATAAGTGTCCATATCTATTGAACCAAGCAAGACAGAATCGATTTTATTTTTGCAGGTGATAGGTTTTTATGTGTATATTAATCCACAAGCTGATCCAAGGTTCTATCGCTAACGGTTCAATTTCTACGTCATACTAGGTGGGGTTAACCGACTAATAGGGATAAGTGTCCATATCTATTGAACCAAGCAAGGTAGAATCAAATTTATTTTTGCAGATGGTAGGTTTTTATGTGTACATTAATCCAAAAGCTGATCCAAGGTTCTATCGCTAACGGTTCAATTTCTACGTCAAACTGGGTGGGGTTAACCGACTAAAAGGGATAAGTGTCCATATCTATTGAACCAAGCAAGACAGAATCGATTTTATTTTTGCAGATGGTAGGTTTTTATGTGTATATTAATCCAAAAGCTGATCCAAGGTTCTATCGTTAGCGGTTCAATTTCTACGTCATACTGTGTGGGGTTAACCGAATAAAAGGGATAAGTGTCCATATCTATTGAACCAAGCAAGACAGAATCGATTTTATTTCTGCAGATGGTAGGTTTTTATGTGTGTATTAATCCACAAGCTGATCCAAGGTTCTGTCGCTAACGGTTCAATTTCTACGTCATAAAAGGCATAAGTGTCCACATCTATTGAACCAAGCAAAATAGAATCGATTTTATTTTTGCAGATTATAGGTTTTTATGTGTATATTAATACACAAGCTGATCCAAGGTTCTATCGCTAACGGTTCAATTTCTACGTCATACTGTGTGGGGTTAACCGACTAAAAGGGATAAGTGTCCATATCTATTGAACCAAGCAAGATAGGATCAATTTTGTTTTTGCAGATGATAGGTTTTTATGTGTATATTAATTCACAAGCCGATCCAAGGTTCTATCGCTAACGGTTCAATTTCTAAGTCATACTGGGTGGGGTTAACCGACTAATAGGGATAAGTGTCTATATCTATTGAACCAAGCAAGGTAGAATCGAATTTATTTTTGCAGATGGTAGGTTTTTATGTGCATATTAATCCACAAGCTGATCCAAGGTTCTATCGCTAACGGTTCAATTTCTACGTCAAACTGGGTGAGGTTAACCGACTAAAAGGGATAAGAGTCCATATCTATTGAACCAAGCAAGACAGAATCGATTTTATTTTTGCAGATGGTAGGCTTTTATGTGTATATTAATCCAAAAGCTTATCCAAGATTCTATCGCTAACGGTTCAATTTCTACGTCATACTGGGTGGGGTTAACCGACTAAAAGGTATAAGTGTCCATATCTATTGAACCGTGCAAGATAGAATCGATTTTGTTTTTGCAAATGGTAGGCTTTTATGTGTGTATTAATCCAAAAGCTGATCCAAGATTCTATCGCTAACGGTTCAATTTCTACGTCAAACTGGGTGGGGTTAACCGACTGAAAGGGATAAGTGTCCATATCTATTGAACCAAGCAAGACAGAATCGATTTTATTTTTGCAGATGATAGGTTTTTATGTCTATATTAATACAAAAGCTGATCCAAGGTTCTATCGTTAGCGGTTCAATTTCTACGTCATACTGTGTGGGGTTAACCGACTAAAAGGGATAAGTGTCCATATCTATTGAACCAAGCAAGATAGAATCGATTTTGTTTTTGCAGATGATAGGTTTTTATGTGTATATTAATCCACAAGCTGATCCAAGGTTCTATCGCTAACGGTTCAATTTCTACGTCATACTAGGTGGGGTTAACCGATTAATAGGGATAAGTGTCCATATCTATTGAACCAAGCAAGACAGAATCGATTTTATTTTTGCAGGTGATAGGTTTTTATGTGTATATTAATCCACAAGCTGATCCAAGGTTCTATCGCTAACGGTTCAATTTCTACGTCATACTAGGTGGGGTTAACCGACTAATAGGGATAAGTGTCCATATCTATTGAACCAAGCAAGGTAGAATCAAATTTATTTTTGCAGATGGTAGGTTTTTATGTGTACATTAATCCAAAAGCTGATCCAAGGTTCTATCGCTAACGGTTCAATTTCTACGTCAAACTGGGTGGGGTTAACCGACTAAAAGGGATAAGTGTCCATATCTATTGAACCAAGCAAGACAGAATCGATTTTATTTTTGCAGATGGTAGGTTTTTATGTGTATATTAATCCAAAAGCTGATCCAAGGTTCTATCGTTAGCGGTTCAATTTCTACGTCATACTGTGTGGGGTTAACCGAATAAAAGGGATAAGTGTCCATATCTATTGAACCAAGCAAGACAGAATCGATTTTATTTCTGCAGATGGTAGGTTTTTATGTGTGTATTAATCCACAAGCTGATCCAAGGTTCTGTCGCTAACGGTTCAATTTCTACGTCATAAAAGGCATAAGTGTCCACATCTATTGAACCAAGCAAAATAGAATCGATTTTATTTTTGCAGATTATAGGTTTTTATGTGTATATTAATACACAAGCTGATCCAAGGTTCTATCGCTAACGGTTCAATTTCTACGTCATACTGTGTGGGGTTAACCGACTAAAAGGGATAAGTGTCCATATCTATTGAACCAAGCAAGGTAGAATCGAATTTATTTTTGCAGATGGTAGGTTTTTATGTGTATATTAATCCACAAGCTGATCCAAGGTTCTATCGTTAACGGTTCAATTTCTACGTCATACTGTGTGGGGTTAACCGAATAAAAGGGATAAGTGTCCATATCTATTGAACCAAGCAAGACAGAATCGATTTTATTTCTGCAGATGGTAGGTTTTTATGTGTGTATTAATCCACAAGCTGATCCAAGGTTCTATCGTTAGCGGTTCAATTTCTACGTCATGCTGGGTGAGGTTAACCGACTAAAAGGGATAAGTGTCCATATCTATTGAACCAAGCAAGACAGAATCGATTTTATTTTTGCAGATGGTAGGTTTTTATGTGTATATTAATCCAAAAGCTGATCCAAGGTTCTATCGTTAGCGGTTCAATTTCTACGTCATACTGGGTGGGGTTAACCGACTAAAAGGGATAAGTGTCCATATCTATTGAACCGTGCAAGATAGAATCGATTTTGTTTTTGCAGATGATAGGTTTTTATGTGTATATTAATCCACAAGCTGATCCAAGGTTCTATCGCTAACGGTTCAATTTCTACGTCATGCTGGGTGAGGTTAACCGACTAAAAGGGATAAGTGTCCATATCTATTGAACCAAGCAAGACAGAATCGATTTTATTTTTGCAGATGGTAGGTTTTTATGTGTATATTAATCCACTAGCTGGTCCAAGGTTCTGTCGTTAACGGTTCAATTTCTACGTCATACTGTGTGGGGTTAACCGACTAAAAGAGATAAGTGTCCATATCTATTGAACCAAGCAAGACAGAATCGATTTTATTTTTGCAGATGGTAGGTTTTTATGTGCATATTAATCCACAAGCTGATCCAAGGTTCTATCGCTAACAGTTCAATTTCTACGTCAAACTGGGTGGGGTTAACCGACTAAAAGGGATAAGTGTCCATATCTATTGAACCAAGCAAGACAGAATCGATTTTATTTTTACAGATGGTAGGTTTTTATGTGTATATTAATACAAAAGCTGATCCAATGTTCTACCGTTAGCGGTTCAATTTCTACGTCATACTGTGTGGGGTTAACCGACTAAAAGGGATAAGTGTCCATATCTATTGAACCGAGCAAGACAGAATCGATTTTATTTGTGCAGATGGTAGGTTTTTATGTGTGTATTAATCCACAAGCTGATCCAAGGTTCTATCGCTAACGGTTCAATTTCTACGTCATACTGGGTTGGGTTAACCGACTAAAAGGGATAAGTGTCCATATCTATTGAACCATGCAAGATAGAATCGATTTTGTTTTTGCAGATGATAGGTTTTTATGTGTATATTAATCCACAAGCTGATCCAAGGTTCTATCGTTAACGGTTCAATTTCTACGTCATACTGTGTGGGGTTAACCGACTAAAAGGGATAAGTGTCCATATCTATTGAACCGTGCAAGATAGAATCGATTTTGTTTTTGCAGATGATAGGTTTTTATGTGTATATTAATCCACAAGCTGATCCAAGGTTCTATCGCTAACGGTTCAATTTCTACGTCATGCTGGGTGAGGTTAACCGACTAAAAGGGATAAGTGTCCATATCTATTGAACCAAGCAAGACAGAATCGATTTTATTTTTGCAGATGGTAGGTTTTTATGTGTATATTAATCCACAAGCTGATCCAAGGTTCTATCGTTAACGGTTCAATTTCTGCGTCATACTGTGTGGGGTTAACCGACTAAAAGGGATAAGTGTCCATATCTATTGAACCGTGCAAGATAGAATCGATTTTGTTTTTGCAGATGATAGGTTTTTATGTGTATATTAATCCACAAGCTGATCCAAGGTTCTATCGCTAACGGTTCAATTTCTACGTCATGCTGGGTGAGGTTAACCGACTAAAAGGGATAAGTGTCCATATCTATTGAACCAAGCAAGACAGAATCGATTTTATTTTTGCAGATGGTAGGTTTTTATGTGTATATTAATCCACTAGCTGATCCAAGGTTCTGTCGTTAACGGTTCAATTTCTACGTCATACTGTGTGGGGTTAACCGACTAAAAGGGATAAGTGTCCATATCTATTGAACCAACCAAGACAGAATCGATTTTATTTTTGCAGATGGTAGGTTTTTATGTGCATATTAATCCACAAGCTGATCCAAGGTTCTATCGCTAACAGTTCAATTTCTACGTCAAACTGGGTGGGGTTAACCGACTAAAAAGGATAAGTGTCCATATCTATTGAACCAAGCAAGACAGAATCGATTTTATTTTTACAGATGGTAGGTTTTTATGTGTATATTAATACAAAAGCTGATCCAATGTTCTATCGTTAGCGGTTCAATTTCTACGTCATACTGTGTGGGGTTAACCGACTAAAAGGGATAAGTGTCCATATCTATTGAACCGAGCAAGACAGAATCGATTTTATTTCTGCAGATGGTAGGTTTTTATGTGTGTATTAATCAACAAGCTGATCCAAGGTTCTATCGCTAACGGTTCAATTTCTACGTCATACTGGGTGGGGTTAACCGACTAAAAGGGATAAGTGTCCATATCTATTGAACCAAGCAAGACAGAATCGATTTTATTTTTGCAGATGGTAGGTTTTTATGTGCATATTAATCCACAAGCTGATCCAAGGTTCTATCGCTAACAGTTCAATTTCTACGTCAAACTGGGTGGGGTTAACCGACTAAAAGGGATAAGTGTCCATATCTATTGAACCAAGCAAGACAGAATCGAGTTTATTTTTACAGATGGTAGGTTTTTATGTGTATATTAATCCACAAGCTGATCCAAGGTTCTATCGTTAACGGTTCAATTTCTACGTCATACTGTGTGGGGTTAACCGAATAAAAGGGATAAGTGTCCATATCTATTGAACCAAGCAAGACAGAATCGATTTTATTTCTGCAGATGGTAGGTTTTTATGTGTGTATTAATCCACAAGCTGATCCAAGGTTCTATCGCTAACGGTTCAATTTCTTCGTCATACTGGGTGGGGTTAACCGACTAATAGGGATAAGTATCCATATCTATTGAATCAAACAAAGTAGAATCGAATTTATTTTTGCAGATGGTAGGTTTTTATGTGTATATTAATCCACAAGCTGATCCAAGGGTCTATCGCTAACGGTTCAATTTCTACGTCATACTAGGTGGGGTTAACTGACTAATAGGTATAAGTGTCCATATCTATTGAACCAAGCAAGGTAGAATCAAATTTATTTTTGCAGATGGTAGGTTTTTATGTGCATATTAATCCACAAGCTGACCCAAGGTTCTATCGTAAGCGGTTCAATTTCTACGTCATACTGTGTGGGGTTAACCGACTAAAAGGGATAAGTGTCCATATCTATTGAACCAAGCAAGACAGAATCGATTTTATTTCTGCAGATGGTAGGTTTTTATGTGTGTATTAATCCACAAGCTGATCCAAGGTTCTATCGTTAACGGTTCAATTTCTACGTCATACTGGGTGGGGTTAACCGACTAATAGGGATAAGTGTCCATATCTATTGAACCAAGCAAGGTAGAATCGAATTTATTTTTGCAGATGATAGGTTTTTATGTGTATATTAATCCACAAGCTGATCCAAGGTTCTATCGTAAACGGTTCAATTTCTACGTCATACTGTGTGGGGTTAACCGACTAAAAGGGATAAGTGTCCATATCTATTGAACCAAGCAAGACAGAATCGATTTTATTTCTGCAGATGGTAGGTTTTTATGTGTGTATTAATCCACAAGCTGATCCAAGGTTCTATCGTTAACGGTTCAATTTCTACGTCATACTGGGTGGGGTTAACCGACTAATAGGGATAAGTGTCCATATCTATTGAACCAAGCAAGGTAGAATCGAATTTATTTTTGCAGATGGTAGATTTTTATGTGTATATTAATCCACAAGCTGATCCAAGGTTCTATCGTTAACGGTTCAATTTCTACGTCATACTGTGTGGGGTTAACCGAATAAAAGGGATAAGTGTCCATATCTATTGGACCAAGCAAGACAGAATCGATTTTATTTCTGCAGATGGTAGGTTTTTATGTGTGTATTAATCCACAAGCTGATCCAAGGTTCTGTCGCTAACGGTTCAATTTCTACGTCATAAAAGGGATAAGTGTCCACATCTATTGAACCAAGCAAAATATAATCGATTTTATTTTTGCAGATTATAGGTTTTTATGTGTATATTAATACACAAGCTGATCCAAGGTTCTATCGCTAACGGTTCAATTTCTACGTCATACTGTGTGGGGTTAACCGACTAAAAGGGATAAGTGTCCATATCTATTGAACCAAGCAAGATAGAATCGATTTTGTTTTTGCAGATGATAGGTTTTTATGTGTAGATTAATCCACAAGCCGATCCAAGGTTCTATCGCTAACGGTTCAATTTCTACGTCATTCTGGGTGGGGTTAACCGACTAATAGGGATAAGTGTCTATATCTATTGAACCAAGCAAGGTAGAATCGAATTTATTTTTGCAGATGGTAGGTTTTTATGTGCATATTAATCCACAAGCTGATCCAAGGTTCTATCTCTAACGGTTCAATTTCTACGTCAAACTGGGTGAGGTTAACCGACTAAAAGGGATAAGTGTCCATATCTATTGAACCAAGCAAGACAGAATCGATTTTATTTTTGCACATGGTAGGCTTTTATGTGTATATTAATCCAAAAGCTAATCCAAGATTCTATCGCTAACGGTTCAATTTCTACGTCACACTGGGTGGGGTTAACCGACTAAAAGGGATAAGTGTCCATATCTATTGAACCATGCAAGATAGAATCGATTTTGTTTTTGCAGATGATAGGTTTTTATGTGTACATTAATCCGCAAGCTGATCCAAGGTTCTGTCGTTAACGGTTTAGTTTCTACGTCAAAGTGGATGGGGTTAACCGACTAAAAGGGATAAGTGTCCATATCTATTGAACCAAGCAAGATAGAATCGATTTTGTTTTTGCAGATGATAGGTTTTTATGTGTATATTAATCCACAAGCTGATCCAAGGTTATATCGAACGGTTCAATTTCTACGTCAAAATGGGTGGGGTTAACCGACTAAAAGGGATAAGTGTCCATATCTATTGAACCAAGCAAGATAGAATCGATTTTGTTTTTGCAGATGATAGGTTTTTATGTGTACATTAATCCGCAAGCTGACCCAAGGTTCTGTCGTTAACGGTTTAGTTTCTACGTCAAAGTGGATGGGGTTAACCGACTAAAAGGGATAAGTGTCCATATCTATTGAACCAAGCAAGATAGAATCGATTTTGTTTTTGCAGATGATAGGTTTTTATGTGTATATTAATCCACAAGCTGATACAAGGTTCTATCGTTAACGGTTCAATTTCTACGTCATACTGGGTGGGGTTAACCGACTAAAAGGGATAAGTGTCCATATCTATTGAACCATGCAAGATAGAATCGATTTTGTTTTTGCAGATGATAGGTTTTTATGTGTATATTAATCCACAAGCTGATCTAAGGTTCTATCGCTAACGGTTCAATTTCTACGTCATACTGGGTGGGGTTAACCGACTAAAAGGGATAAGTGTCCATATCTATTGAACCATGCAAGATAGAATCGATTTTGTTTTTGCAGATGATAGGCTTTTATGTGTATATTAATCCACAAGCTGATCCAAGGTTATATCGTTAACGGTTCAATTTCTACGTCAAAATGGGTGGGGTTAACCGACTAAAAGGGATAAGTGTCCATATCTATTGAACCATGCAAGATAGAATCGATTTTGTTTTTGCAGATGATAGGTTTTTATGTGTATATTAATCCACAAGCTGATCCAAGGTTATATCGTTAACGGTTCAATTTCTACGTCAAAATGGGTGGGGTTAACCGACTAAAAGGGATAAGTGTCCATATCTATTGAACCATGCAAGATAGAATCGATTTTGTTTTTGCAGATGATAGGTTTTTATGTGTACATTAATCCGCAAGCTGACCCAAGGTTCTGTCGTTAACGGTTTAGTTTCTACGTCAAAGTGGATGGGGTTAACCGACTAAAAGGGATAAGTGTCCATATCTATTGAACCAAGCAAGATAGAATCGATTTTGTTTTTGCAAATGATAGGTTTTTATGTGTATATTAATCCACAAACCGATCCAAGGTTATATCGTTAACGGTTCAATTTCTACGTCAAAATGGGTGGGGTTAACCGACTAAAAGGGATAAGTGTCCATATCTATTGAACCAAGCAAAATAGAATCGATTTTATTTTTGCAGATTATAGGTTTTTATGTGTATATCAATCCACAAGCTGATACAAGGTTCTATCGCTAACGGTTCAATTTCTACGTCATACTGTGTGGGGTTAACCGACTAAAAGGGATAAGTGTCCATATCTATTGAACCAAGCAAGATAGAATCGATTTTGTTTTTGCAAATGATAGGTTTTTATGTGCATATTAATCCACAAGCTGATCCAAGGTTTTATCGCTAACGGTTCAATTTCTACGTCAAACTGGGTGAGGTTAACCGACTAAAAGGGATAAGTGTCCATATCTATTGAACCAAGCAAGACAGAATCGATTTTATTTTTGCAGATGGTAGGTTTTTATATGCATATTAATCCACAAGCCGACCCAAGGTTCTATCGCTAACGGTTCAATTTCTACGTCATACTGGGTGGGGTTAAACGACTAATAGCGATAAGTGTCAACATCTATTGAACCAAGCAAGGTAGAATCGAATTTATTTTTGCAGATGGTAGGTTTTTATGTGCATATTAATCCACAAGCTGATCCAAGGTTCTATCGCTAACGGTTCAATTTCTACGTCAAACTGGGTGAGGTTAACCGACTAAAAGGGATAAGTGTCCATATCTATTGAACCAAGCAAGACAGAATCGATTTTATTTTTGCAGATGATAGCTTTTTATGTGTATATTAATCCGCAAGCTGATCCAAGGTTCTATCGCTAACGGTTCAATTTCTACGTCATACTGTGTGGGGTTAACCGACTAAAAGGGATAAGTGTCCATATCTATTGAACCAAGCAAGACAGAATCGATTTTATTTTTGCAGATGATAGGTTTTTATGTGCATATTAGTTCACAAGCTGATCCAAGGTTCTATCGCTAACGGTTCAATTTCTACGTCATACTGGGTGGGGTTAACCGACTAAAAGGGATAAGTGTCCATATCTATTAAACCATGCAAGATAGAATCGATTTTGTTTTTGCAGATGATAGGTTTTTATGTGTATATTAATCCACAAGCTGATCCAAGGTTCTATCGCTAACGGTTCAATTTCTACGTCATACTGGGTGGGGTTAACCGACTAAAAGGGATAAGTGTCCATATCTATTGAACCGTGCAAGATAGAATCGATTTTGTTTTTGCAGATGATAGGTTTTTATGTGTATATTAATCCACAAGCTGATCCAAGGTTCTATCGCTAACGGTTCAATTTCTACGTCATACTGGGTGGGGTTAACCGACTAAAAGGGATAAGTGTCCATATCTATTGAACTAAGCAAGATAGAATCGATTTTGTTTTTGCAGATGATAGTTTTTTATGTGTATATTAATCCACAAGCTGGTCTAAGGTTCTATCGCTAACGGTTCAATTTCTACGTCATACTGGGTGGGGTTAACCGACTAATAGGGATAAGTGTCTATATCTATTGAACCAAGCAAGGTAGAATCGAATTTATTTTTGCAGATGGTAGGTTTTTATGCTTATATTAATCCACAAGCTGATCCAAGGTTCTATCTCTAACCGTTCAATTTCTACGTCATAATGTGTGGGGTTAACCGACTAAAAGGGATAAGTGTCCATATCTATTGAACCAAGCAAGATAGAATCGATTTTGTTTTTGCAGATGATAGTTTTTTATGTGTATATTAATCCACAAGCCGATCCAAGGTTCTATCGCTAACGGTTCAATTTCTACGTCATACTGGGTGGGGTTAACCGACTAATAGGGATAAGTGTCTATATCTATTGAACCAAGCAAGGTAGAATCGAATTTATTTTTGCAGATGGTAGGTTTTTATGTGTATATTAATCCACAAGCCGATCCAAGGTTCTATCGCTAACGGTTCAATTTCTACGTCATACTGGGTGGGGTTAACCGACTAAAAGGGATAAGTGTCCATATCTATTGAACCAAGCAAAATAGAATCGATTTTATTTTTGCAGATTATAGGTTTTTATGTGTATATCAATCCACAAGCTGATCCAAGGTTCTATCGCTAACGGTTCAATTTCTACGTCATACTGTGTGGGGTTAACCGACTAAAAGGGATAAGTGTCCATATCTATTGAACCAAGCAAGATAGAATCGATTTTGTTTTTGCAGATGATAGGTTTTTATGTGTATATTAATCCACAAGCCGATCCAAGGTTCTATCGCTAACGGTTCAATTTCTACGTCATACTGGGTGGGGTTAACCGACTAAAAGGGATAAGTGTCCATATCTATTGAACCAATCAAGATAGAATCGATTTTGTTTTTGCAGATGATAGGTTTTTATGTGTATATTAATCCACAAGCCGATCCAAGGTTCTATCGCTAACGGTTCAATTTCTACGTCATACTGGGTGGGGTTAACCGACTAATAGGGATAAGTGTCTATATCTATTGAACCAAGCAAGGTAGAATCGAATTTATTTTTGCAGATGGTAGGTTTTTATGTGTATATTAATCCACAAGCTGATCCAAGGTTCTATCGCTAACGGTTCAATTTCTACGTCATGCTGGGTGAGGTTAACCGACTAAAAGGGATAAGTGTCCATATCTATTGAACCAAGCAAGACAGAATCGATTTTATTTTTGCAGATGGTAGGTTTTTATGTGTATATTAATCCACTAGCTGATCCAAGGTTCTGTCGTTAACGGTTCAATTTCTACGTCATACTGTGTGGGGTTAACCGACTAAAAGGGATAAGTGTCCATATCTATTGAACCAACCAAGACAGAATCGATTTTATTTTTGCAGATGGTAGGTTTTTATGTGCATATTAATCCACAAGCTGATCCAAGGTTCTATCGCTAACAGTTCAATTTCTACGTCAAACTGGGTGGGGTTAACCGACTAAAAAGGATAAGTGTCCATATCTATTGAACCAAGCAAGACAGAATCGATTTTATTTTTACAGATGGTAGGTTTTTATGTGTATATTAATACAAAAGCTGATCCAATGTTCTATCGTTAGCGGTTCAATTTCTACGTCATACTGTGTGGGGTTAACCGACTAAAAGGGATAAGTGTCCATATCTATTGAACCGAGCAAGACAGAATCGATTTTATTTCTGCAGATGGTAGGTTTTTATGTGTGTATTAATCAACAAGCTGATCCAAGGTTCTATCGCTAACGGTTCAATTTCTACGTCATACTGGGTGGGGTTAACCGACTAAAAGGGATAAGTGTCCATATCTATTGAACCAAGCAAGACAGAATCGATTTTATTTTTGCAGATGGTAGGTTTTTATGTGCATATTAATCCACAAGCTGATCCAAGGTTCTATCGCTAACAGTTCAATTTCTACGTCAAACTGGGTGGGGTTAACCGACTAAAAGGGATAAGTGTCCATATCTATTGAACCAAGCAAGACAGAATCGAGTTTATTTTTACAGATGGTAGGTTTTTATGTGTATATTAATCCACAAGCTGATCCAAGGTTCTATCGTTAACGGTTCAATTTCTACGTCATACTGTGTGGGGTTAACCGAATAAAAGGGATAAGTGTCCATATCTATTGAACCAAGCAAGACAGAATCGATTTTATTTCTGCAGATGGTAGGTTTTTATGTGTGTATTAATCCACAAGCTGATCCAAGGTTCTATCGCTAACGGTTCAATTTCTTCGTCATACTGGGTGGGGTTAACCGACTAATAGGGATAAGTATCCATATCTATTGAATCAAACAAAGTAGAATCGAATTTATTTTTGCAGATGGTAGGTTTTTATGTGTATATTAATCCACAAGCTGATCCAAGGGTCTATCGCTAACGGTTCAATTTCTACGTCATACTAGGTGGGGTTAACTGACTAATAGGTATAAGTGTCCATATCTATTGAACCAAGCAAGGTAGAATCAAATTTATTTTTGCAGATGGTAGGTTTTTATGTGCATATTAATCCACAAGCTGACCCAAGGTTCTATCGTAAGCGGTTCAATTTCTACGTCATACTGTGTGGGGTTAACCGACTAAAAGGGATAAGTGTCCATATCTATTGAACCAAGCAAGACAGAATCGATTTTATTTCTGCAGATGGTAGGTTTTTATGTGTGTATTAATCCACAAGCTGATCCAAGGTTCTATCGTTAACGGTTCAATTTCTACGTCATACTGGGTGGGGTTAACCGACTAATAGGGATAAGTGTCCATATCTATTGAACCAAGCAAGGTAGAATCGAATTTATTTTTGCAGATGATAGGTTTTTATGTGTATATTAATCCACAAGCTGATCCAAGGTTCTATCGTAAACGGTTCAATTTCTACGTCATACTGTGTGGGGTTAACCGACTAAAAGGGATAAGTGTCCATATCTATTGAACCAAGCAAGACAGAATCGATTTTATTTCTGCAGATGGTAGGTTTTTATGTGTGTATTAATCCACAAGCTGATCCAAGGTTCTATCGTTAACGGTTCAATTTCTACGTCATACTGGGTGGGGTTAACCGACTAATAGGGATAAGTGTCCATATCTATTGAACCAAGCAAGGTAGAATCGAATTTATTTTTGCAGATGGTAGATTTTTATGTGTATATTAATCCACAAGCTGATCCAAGGTTCTATCGTTAACGGTTCAATTTCTACGTCATACTGTGTGGGGTTAACCGAATAAAAGGGATAAGTGTCCATATCTATTGGACCAAGCAAGACAGAATCGATTTTATTTCTGCAGATGGTAGGTTTTTATGTGTGTATTAATCCACAAGCTGATCCAAGGTTCTGTCGCTAACGGTTCAATTTCTACGTCATAAAAGGGATAAGTGTCCACATCTATTGAACCAAGCAAAATATAATCGATTTTATTTTTGCAGATTATAGGTTTTTATGTGTATATTAATACACAAGCTGATCCAAGGTTCTATCGCTAACGGTTCAATTTCTACGTCATACTGTGTGGGGTTAACCGACTAAAAGGGATAAGTGTCCATATCTATTGAACCAAGCAAGATAGAATCGATTTTGTTTTTGCAGATGATAGGTTTTTATGTGTAGATTAATCCACAAGCCGATCCAAGGTTCTATCGCTAACGGTTCAATTTCTACGTCATTCTGGGTGGGGTTAACCGACTAATAGGGATAAGTGTCTATATCTATTGAACCAAGCAAGGTAGAATCGAATTTATTTTTGCAGATGGTAGGTTTTTATGTGCATATTAATCCACAAGCTGATCCAAGGTTCTATCTCTAACGGTTCAATTTCTACGTCAAACTGGGTGAGGTTAACCGACTAAAAGGGATAAGTGTCCATATCTATTGAACCAAGCAAGACAGAATCGATTTTATTTTTGCACATGGTAGGCTTTTATGTGTATATTAATCCAAAAGCTAATCCAAGATTCTATCGCTAACGGTTCAATTTCTACGTCACACTGGGTGGGGTTAACCGACTAAAAGGGATAAGTGTCCATATCTATTGAACCATGCAAGATAGAATCGATTTTGTTTTTGCAGATGATAGGTTTTTATGTGTACATTAATCCGCAAGCTGATCCAAGGTTCTGTCGTTAACGGTTTAGTTTCTACGTCAAAGTGGATGGGGTTAACCGACTAAAAGGGATAAGTGTCCATATCTATTGAACCAAGCAAGATAGAATCGATTTTGTTTTTGCAGATGATAGGTTTTTATGTGTATATTAATCCACAAGCTGATCCAAGGTTATATCGAACGGTTCAATTTCTACGTCAAAATGGGTGGGGTTAACCGACTAAAAGGGATAAGTGTCCATATCTATTGAACCAAGCAAGATAGAATCGATTTTGTTTTTGCAGATGATAGGTTTTTATGTGTACATTAATCCGCAAGCTGACCCAAGGTTCTGTCGTTAACGGTTTAGTTTCTACGTCAAAGTGGATGGGGTTAACCGACTAAAAGGGATAAGTGTCCATATCTATTGAACCAAGCAAGATAGAATCGATTTTGTTTTTGCAGATGATAGGTTTTTATGTGTATATTAATCCACAAGCTGATACAAGGTTCTATCGTTAACGGTTCAATTTCTACGTCATACTGGGTGGGGTTAACCGACTAAAAGGGATAAGTGTCCATATCTATTGAACCATGCAAGATAGAATCGATTTTGTTTTTGCAGATGATAGGTTTTTATGTGTATATTAATCCACAAGCTGATCTAAGGTTCTATCGCTAACGGTTCAATTTCTACGTCATACTGGGTGGGGTTAACCGACTAAAAGGGATAAGTGTCCATATCTATTGAACCATGCAAGATAGAATCGATTTTGTTTTTGCAGATGATAGGCTTTTATGTGTATATTAATCCACAAGCTGATCCAAGGTTATATCGTTAACGGTTCAATTTCTACGTCAAAATGGGTGGGGTTAACCGACTAAAAGGGATAAGTGTCCATATCTATTGAACCATGCAAGATAGAATCGATTTTGTTTTTGCAGATGATAGGTTTTTATGTGTATATTAATCCACAAGCTGATCCAAGGTTATATCGTTAACGGTTCAATTTCTACGTCAAAATGGGTGGGGTTAACCGACTAAAAGGGATAAGTGTCCATATCTATTGAACCATGCAAGATAGAATCGATTTTGTTTTTGCAGATGATAGGTTTTTATGTGTACATTAATCCGCAAGCTGACCCAAGGTTCTGTCGTTAACGGTTTAGTTTCTACGTCAAAGTGGATGGGGTTAACCGACTAAAAGGGATAAGTGTCCATATCTATTGAACCAAGCAAGATAGAATCGATTTTGTTTTTGCAAATGATAGGTTTTTATGTGTATATTAATCCACAAACCGATCCAAGGTTATATCGTTAACGGTTCAATTTCTACGTCAAAATGGGTGGGGTTAACCGACTAAAAGGGATAAGTGTCCATATCTATTGAACCAAGCAAAATAGAATCGATTTTATTTTTGCAGATTATAGGTTTTTATGTGTATATCAATCCACAAGCTGATACAAGGTTCTATCGCTAACGGTTCAATTTCTACGTCATACTGTGTGGGGTTAACCGACTAAAAGGGATAAGTGTCCATATCTATTGAACCAAGCAAGATAGAATCGATTTTGTTTTTGCAAATGATAGGTTTTTATGTGCATATTAATCCACAAGCTGATCCAAGGTTTTATCGCTAACGGTTCAATTTCTACGTCAAACTGGGTGAGGTTAACCGACTAAAAGGGATAAGTGTCCATATCTATTGAACCAAGCAAGACAGAATCGATTTTATTTTTGCAGATGGTAGGTTTTTATATGCATATTAATCCACAAGCCGACCCAAGGTTCTATCGCTAACGGTTCAATTTCTACGTCATACTGGGTGGGGTTAAACGACTAATAGCGATAAGTGTCAACATCTATTGAACCAAGCAAGGTAGAATCGAATTTATTTTTGCAGATGGTAGGTTTTTATGTGCATATTAATCCACAAGCTGATCCAAGGTTCTATCGCTAACGGTTCAATTTCTACGTCAAACTGGGTGAGGTTAACCGACTAAAAGGGATAAGTGTCCATATCTATTGAACCAAGCAAGACAGAATCGATTTTATTTTTGCAGATGATAGCTTTTTATGTGTATATTAATCCGCAAGCTGATCCAAGGTTCTATCGCTAACGGTTCAATTTCTACGTCATACTGTGTGGGGTTAACCGACTAAAAGGGATAAGTGTCCATATCTATTGAACCAAGCAAGACAGAATCGATTTTATTTTTGCAGATGATAGGTTTTTATGTGCATATTAGTTCACAAGCTGATCCAAGGTTCTATCGCTAACGGTTCAATTTCTACGTCATACTGGGTGGGGTTAACCGACTAAAAGGGATAAGTGTCCATATCTATTAAACCATGCAAGATAGAATCGATTTTGTTTTTGCAGATGATAGGTTTTTATGTGTATATTAATCCACAAGCTGATCCAAGGTTCTATCGCTAACGGTTCAATTTCTACGTCATACTGGGTGGGGTTAACCGACTAAAAGGGATAAGTGTCCATATCTATTGAACCGTGCAAGATAGAATCGATTTTGTTTTTGCAGATGATAGGTTTTTATGTGTATATTAATCCACAAGCTGATCCAAGGTTCTATCGCTAACGGTTCAATTTCTACGTCATACTGGGTGGGGTTAACCGACTAAAAGGGATAAGTGTCCATATCTATTGAACTAAGCAAGATAGAATCGATTTTGTTTTTGCAGATGATAGTTTTTTATGTGTATATTAATCCACAAGCTGGTCTAAGGTTCTATCGCTAACGGTTCAATTTCTACGTCATACTGGGTGGGGTTAACCGACTAATAGGGATAAGTGTCTATATCTATTGAACCAAGCAAGGTAGAATCGAATTTATTTTTGCAGATGGTAGGTTTTTATGCTTATATTAATCCACAAGCTGATCCAAGGTTCTATCTCTAACCGTTCAATTTCTACGTCATAATGTGTGGGGTTAACCGACTAAAAGGGATAAGTGTCCATATCTATTGAACCAAGCAAGATAGAATCGATTTTGTTTTTGCAGATGATAGTTTTTTATGTGTATATTAATCCACAAGCCGATCCAAGGTTCTATCGCTAACGGTTCAATTTCTACGTCATACTGGGTGGGGTTAACCGACTAATAGGGATAAGTGTCTATATCTATTGAACCAAGCAAGGTAGAATCGAATTTATTTTTGCAGATGGTAGGTTTTTATGTGTATATTAATCCACAAGCCGATCCAAGGTTCTATCGCTAACGGTTCAATTTCTACGTCATACTGGGTGGGGTTAACCGACTAAAAGGGATAAGTGTCCATATCTATTGAACCAAGCAAAATAGAATCGATTTTATTTTTGCAGATTATAGGTTTTTATGTGTATATCAATCCACAAGCTGATCCAAGGTTCTATCGCTAACGGTTCAATTTCTACGTCATACTGTGTGGGGTTAACCGACTAAAAGGGATAAGTGTCCATATCTATTGAACCAAGCAAGATAGAATCGATTTTGTTTTTGCAGATGATAGGTTTTTATGTGTATATTAATCCACAAGCCGATCCAAGGTTCTATCGCTAACGGTTCAATTTCTACGTCATACTGGGTGGGGTTAACCGACTAAAAGGGATAAGTGTCCATATCTATTGAACCAATCAAGATAGAATCGATTTTGTTTTTGCAGATGATAGGTTTTTATGTGTATATTAATCCACAAGCCGATCCAAGGTTCTATCGCTAACGGTTCAATTTCTACGTCATACTGGGTGGGGTTAACCGACTAATAGGGATAAGTGTCTATATCTATTGAACCAAGCAAGGTAGAATCGAATTTATTTTTGCAGATGGTAGGTTTTTATGCTTATATTAATCCACAAGCTGATCCAAGGTTCTATCGCTAACCGTTCAATTTCTACGTCATAATGTGTGGGGTTAACCGACTAAAAGGGATAAGTGTACATATCTATTGAACCAAGCAAGATAGAATCGATTTTGTTTTTGCAGATGATAGTTTTTTATGTGTATATTAATCCACAAGCCGATCCAAGGTTCTATCGCTAACGGTTCAATTTCTACGTCATACTGGGTGGGGTTAACCGACTAATAGGGATAAGTGTCTATATCTATTGAACCAAGCAAGGTAGAATCGAATTTATTTTTGCAGATGGTAGGTTTTTATGCTTATATTAATCCACAAGCTGATCCAAGGTTCTATCGCTAACCGTTCAATTTCTACGTCATAATGTGTGGGGTTAACCGACTAATAGCGATAAGTGTCAACATCTATTGAACCAAGGAAGGTAGAATCGAATTTATTTTTGCAGATGATAGTTTTTTATGTGTATATTAATCCAAAAGCTGATCCAAGGTTCTATCGCTAACGGTTCAATTTCTACGTCATACTGGGTGGGGTTAACCGACTAATAGGGATAAGTGTCTATATCTATTGAACCAAGCAAGGTAGAATCGAATTTATTTTTGCAGATGGTAGGTTTTTATGTGTATATTAATCCACAAGCCGATCCAAGGTTCTATCGCTAACGGTTCAATTTCTACGTCATACTGGGTGGGGTTAACCGACTAAAAGGGATAAGTGTCCATATCTATTGAACCAAGCAAGATAGAATCGATTTTGTTTTTGCAGATGATAGTTTTTTATGTGTATATTAATCCACAAGCCGATCCAAGGTTCTATCGCTAACGGTTCAATTTCTACGTCATACTGGGTGGTGTTTACCGGCTAAAAGGGATAAGTGTCCATATCTATTGAACTAAGCAAGATAGAATCGATTTTGTTTTTGCAGGTGATAGTTTTTTATGTGTATATTAATCCACAAGCTGGTCTAAGGTTCTATCGCTAACGGTTCAATTTCTACGTCATACTGGTTGGGGTTAACCGACTAATAGGGATAAGTGTCTATATCTATTGAACCAAGCAAGGTAGAATCGAATTTATTTTTGCAGATGGTAGGTTTTTATGCTTATATTAATCCACAAGCTTATCCAAGGTTCTATCGCTAACGGTTCAATTTCTACGTCATAATGTGTGGGGTTAACCGACTAAAAGGGATAAGTGTCCATATCTATTGAACCAAGCAAGATAGGATCGATTTTGTTTTTGCAGATGATAGTTTTTTATGTGTATATTAATCCACAAGCCGATCCAAGGTTCTATCGCTAACGGTTCAATTTCTACGTCATACTGGGTGGGGTTAACCGACTAATAGGGATAAGTGTCTATATCTATTGAACCAAGCAAGGTAGAATCGAATTTATTTTTGCAGATGGTAGGTTTTTATGTGTATATTAATCCACAAGCCGATCCAAGGTTCTATCGCTAACGGTTCAATTTCTACGTCATACTGGGTGAGGTTAACCGACTAAAAGGGATAAGTGTCCATATCTATTGAACCAAGCAAGACAGAATCGATTTTATTTTTGCAGATGATAGCTTTTTATGTGTATATTAATCCGCAAGCTGATCCAAGGTTCTATCGCTAACGGTTCAATTTCTACGTCATACTGGGTGGGGTTAACCGACTAAAAGGGATAAGTGTCCATATCTATTGAACCAAGCAAGACAGAATCGATTTTGTTTTTGCAGATGATAGTTTTTTATGTGTATATTAATCCACAAGCCGATCCAAGGTTCTATCGCTAACGGTTCAATTTCTACGTCATACTGGGTGGGGTTAACCGACTAATAGGGATAAGTGTCTATATCTATTGAACCAAGCAAGGTAGAATCGAATTTATTTTTGCAGATGGTAGGTTTTTATGTGTATATTAATCCACAAGCCGATCCAAGGTTCTATCGCTAACGGTTCAATTTCTACGTCAAACTGGGTGAGGTTAACCGACTAAAAGGGATAAGTGTCCATATCTATTGAACCAAGCAAGACAGAATCGATTTTATTTTTGCAAATGATAGGTTTTTATGTGTATATTAATCCACAAGCTGATCCAAGGTTATATCGTTACCGGTTCAATTTCTACGTCAAAATGGGTGGGGTTAACCGACTAAAAGGGATAAGTGTTCATATCTATTGAACCAAGCAAGATAGAATCGATTTTGTTTTTGCAGATGATAGTTTTTTATGTGTATATTAATTCACAAGCCAATACAAGGTTCTATCGCTAACGGTTCAATTTCTACGTCATACTGTGTGGGGTTAACCGACTAAAAGGGATAAGTGTCCATATCTATTGAACCAAGCAAGATAGAATCGATTTTGTTTTTGCAGATGATAGGTTTTTATGTGTATATTAATCCACAAGCCGATCCAAGGTTCTATCGCTAACGGTTCAATTTCTACGTCATACTGGGTGGGGTTAACCGACTAAAAGGGATAAGTGTCCATATCTATTGAACCAAGCAAGATAGAATCGATTTTGTTTTTGCAGATGATAGGTTTTTATGTGTGTATTAATCCACAAGCTGATCCAAGGTTCTATCGCTAACGGTTCAATTTCTACGTCATACTAGGTGGGGTTAACCGATTAATAGGGATAAGTATCCATATCTATTGAACCAAGCAAGATAGAATCGATTTTGTTTTTGCAGGTGATAGGTTTTTATGTGTATATTAATCCACAAGCTGATCCAAGGTTCTATCGCTAACGGTTCAGTTTCTACGTCATACTAGGTGGGGTTAACCGACTAATAGGGATAAGTGTCCATATCTATTGAACCAAGCAAGGTAGAATCAAATTTATTTTTGCAGATGGTAGGTTTTTATGTGTACATTAATCCAAAAGCTGATCCAAGGTTCTATCGCTAACGGTTCAATTTCTACGTCAAACTGGGTGGGGTTAACCGACTAAAAGGGATAAGTGTCCATATCTATTGAACCAAGCAAGACAGAATCGATTTTATTTTTGCAGATGGTAGGTTTTTATGTGTATATTAATCCAAAAGCTGATCCAAGGTTCTATCGTTAGCGGTTCAATTTCTACGTCATACTGGGTGGGGTTAACCGACTAAAAGGGATAAGTGTCCATATCTATTGAACCGTGCAAGATAGAATCGATCTTGTTTTTGCAGATGATAGGTTTTTATGTGTGTATTAATCCACAAGCTGATCCAAGGTTCTATCGCTAACGGTTCAATTTCTACGTCATGCTGGGTGAGGTTAACCGACTAAAAGGGATAAGTGTCCATATCTATTGAACCAAGCAAGACAGAATCGATTTTATTTTTGCATATGGTAGGTTTTTATGTGTATATTAATCCACTAGCTGATCCAAGGTTCTGTAGTTAACGGTCCAATTTCTACGTCATACTGTGTGGGGTTAACCGACTAAAAGGGGTAAGTGTCCATATCTATTGAACCAAGCAAGACAGAATAGATTTTATTTTTGCAGATGGTAGGTTTTTATGTGCATATTAATCCACAAGCTGATCCAAGGTTTTATCGCTAACAGTTCAATTTCTACGTCATACTGGGTGGGGTTAACCGACTAAAAGGGATAAGTGTCCATATCTATTGAACCAAGCAAGATAGAATCGATTTTGCTTTTGCAGATGATAGTTTTTTATGTGTATATTAATCCACAAGCCGATCCAAGGTTCTATCGCTAACGGTTCAATTTCTACGTCATACTGGGTGGGGTTAACCGACTAATAGGGATAAGTGTCTATATCTATTGAACCAAGCAAGGTAGAATCGAATTTATTTTTGCAGATGGTAGGTTTTTATGTGTATATTAATCCACAAGCCGATCCAAGGTTCTATCGCTAACGGTTCAATTTCTACGTCAAACTGGGTGAGGTTAACCGACGAAAAGGGATAAGTGTCCATATCTATTGAACCAAGCAAGACAGAATCGATTTTATTTTTGCAAATGATAGGTTTTTATGTGTATATTAATCCACAAGCTGATCCAAGGTTATATCGTTACCGGTTCAATTTCTACGTCAAAATGGGTGGGGTTAACCGACTAAAAGGTATAAGTGTCCATATCTATTGAACCAAGCAAGATAGAATCGATTTTGATTTTGCAGATGATAGTTTTTTATGTGTATATTAATCCACAAGCCGATCCAAGGTTCTATCGCTAACGGTTCAATTTCTACGTCATACTGGGTGGGGTTAACCGACTAAAAGGGATAAGTGTCCATATCTATTGAACCAAGCAAGATAGAATCGATTTTGTTTTTGCAGATGATAGGTTTTTATGTGTGTATTAATCCACAAGCTGATCCAAGGTTCTATCGCTAACGGTTCAATTTCTACGTCATACTAGGTGGGGTTAACCGATTAATAGGGATAAGTATCCATATCTATTGAACCAAGCAAGATAGAATCGATTTTGTTTTTGCAGATGATAGGTTTTTATGTGTATATTAATCCACAAGCCGATCCAAGGTTCTATCGCTAACGGTTCAATTTCTACGTCATACTGGGTGGGGTTAACCGACTAAAAGGGATAAGTGTCCATATCTATTGAACCAAGCAAGATAGAATCGATTTTGTTTTTGCAGATGATAGGTTTTTATGTGTGTATTAATCCACAAGCTGATCCAAGGTTCTATCGCTAACGGTTCAATTTCTACGTCATACTAGGTGGGGTTAACCGATTAATAGGGATAAGTATCCATATCTATTGAACCAAGCAAGATAGAATCGATTTTGTTTTTGCAGGTGATAGGTTTTTATGTGTATATTAATCCACAAGCTGATCCAAGGTTCTATCGCTAACGGTTCAATTTCTACGTCAAACTGGGTGAGGTTAACCGACTAAAAGGGATAAGAGTCCATATCTATTGAACCAAGCAAGACAGAATCGATTTTATTTTTGCAGATGGTAGGCTTTTATGTGTATATTATTCCAAAAGCTTATCCAAGATTCTATCGCTAACGGTTCAATTTCTACGTCATACTGGGTGGGGTTAACCGACTAAAAGGTATAAGTGTCCATATCTATTGAACCGTGCAAGATAGAATCGATTTTGTTTTTGCAAATGGTAGGCTTTTATGTGTGTATTAATCCAAAAGCTGATCCAAGATTCTATCGCTAACGGTTCAATTTCTACGTCAAACTGGGTGGGGTTAACCGACTGAAAGGGATAAGTGTCCATATCTATTGAACCAAGCAAGACAGAATCGATTTTGTTTTTGCAGATGATAGGTTTTTATGTCTATATTAATCCAAAAGCTGATCCAAGGTTCTATCGTTAGCGGTTCAATTTCTACGTCATACTGTGTGGGGTTAACCGACTAAAAGGGATAAGTGTCCATATCTATTGAACCAGGCAAGATAGAATCGATTTTGTTTTTGCAGATGATAGGTTTTTATGTGTATATTAATCCGCAAGCTGATCCAAGGTTCTATCGCTAACGGTTCAATTTCTATGTCATACTAGGTGGGGTTAACCGATTAATAGGGATAAGTGTCCATATCTATTGAACCAAGCAAGACAGAATCGATTTTGTTTTTGCAGGTGATAGGTTTTTATGTGTATATTAATCCACAAGCTGATCCAAGGTTCTATCGCTAACGGTTCAATTTCTACGTCATACTAGGTGGGGTTAACCGACTAATAGGGATAAGTGTCCATATCTATTGAACCAAGCAAGGTAGAATCAAATTTATTTTTGCAGATGGTAGGTTTTTATGTGTACATTAATCCAAAAGCTGATCCAAGGTTCTATCTAACGGTTCAATTTCTACGTCAAACTGGGTGGGGTTAACCGACTAAAAGGGATAAGTGTCCATATCTATTGAACCAAGCAAGACAGAATCGATTTTATTTTTGCAGATGGTAGGTTTTTATGTGCATATTAATCCACAAGCCGATCCAAGGTTCTATCGCTAACGGTTCAATTTCTACGTCATACTGGGTGGGGTTAACCGACTAATAGCGATAAGTGTCAACATCTATTGAACCAAGCAAGGTAGAATCGAATTTATTTTTGCAGATGGTAGGTTTTTATGTGCATATTAATCTACAAGCTGATCCAAGGTTCTATCGCTAACGGTTCAATTTCTACGTCAAACTGGGTGAGGTTAACCGACTAAAAGGGATAAGTGTCCATATCTATTGAACCAAGCAAGACAGAATCGATTTTATTTTTGCAGATGATAGCTTTTTATGTGTATATTAATCCACAAGCTGATCCAAGGTTCTATCGCTAACGGTTCAATTTCTACGTCATACTGTGTGGGGTTAACCGACTAAAAGGGATAAGTGTCCATATCTATTGAACCAAGCAAGATAGAATCGATTTTGTTTTTGCAAATGATAGGTTTTTATGTGCATATTAATCCACAAGCTGATCCAAGGTTTTATCGCTAACGGTTCAATTTCTACGTCAAACTGGGTGAGGTTAACCGACTAAAAGGGATAAGTGTCCATATCTATTGAACCAAGCAAGACAGAATCGATTTTATTTTTGCAGATGGTAGGTTTTTATGTGCATATTAATCCACAAGCCGATCCAAGGTTCTATCGCTAACGGTTCAATTTCTACGTCATACTGGGTGGGGTTAACCGACTAATAGCGATAAGTGTCAACATCTAATGAACCAAGCAAGGTAGAATCGAATTTATTTTTGCAGATGGTAGGTTTTTATGTGCATATTAATCCACAAGCTGATCCAAGGTTCTATCGCTAACGGTTCAATTTCTACGTCAAACTGGGTGAGGTTAACCGACTAAAAGGGATAAGTGTCCATATCTATTGAACCAAGCAAGACAGAATCGATTTTATTTTTGCAGATGATAGCTTTTTATGTGTATATTAATCCACAAGCTGATCCAAGGTTCTATCGCTAACGGTTCAATTTCTACGTCATACTGTGTGGGGTTAACCGACTAAAAGGGATAAGTGTCCATATCTATTGAACCAAGCAAGACAGAATCGATTTTATTTTTGCAGATGATAGGTTTTTATGTGTATATTAATTCACAAGCTGATCCAAGGTTCTATCGCTAACGGTTCAATTTCTACGTCATACTGGGTGGGGTTAACCGACTAAAAGGGATAAGTGTCCATATCTATTAAACCATGCAAGATAGAATCGATTTTGTTTTTGCAGATGATAGGTTTTTATGTGTATATTAATCCACAAGCTGATCCAAGGTTCTATCGCTAACGGTTCAATTTCTACGTCATACTGGGTGGGGTTAACCGACTAAAAGGGATAAGTGTCCATATCTATTGAACCGTGCAAGATAGAATCGATTTTGTTTTTGCAGATGATAGGTTTTTATGTGTATATTAATCCACAAGCTGAACCAAGGTTCTATCGCTAACGGTTCAATTTCTACGTCATACTGGGTGGTGTTTACCGGCTAAAAGGGATAAGTGTCCATATCTATTGAACTAAGCAAGACAGAATCGATTTTGTTTTTGCAGGTGATAGTTTTTTATGTGTATATTAATCCACAAGCTGGTCTAAGGTTCTATCGCTAACGGTTCAATTTCTACGTCATACTGGTTGGGGTTAACCGACTAATAGGGATAAGTGTCTATATCTATTGAACCAAGCAAGGTAGAATCGAATTTATTTTTGCAGATGGTAGGTTTTTATGCTTATATTAATCCACAAGCTTATCCAAGGTTCTATCGCTAACGGTTCAATTTCTACGTCATAATGTGTGGGGTTAACCGACTAAAAGGGATAAGTGTCCATATCTATTGAACCAAGCAAGATAGGATCGATTTTGTTTTTGCAGATGATAGTTTTTTATGTGTATATTAATCCACAAGCCGATCCAAGGTTCTATCGCTAACGGTTCAATTTCTACGTCATACTGGGTGGGGTTAACCGACTAATAGGGATAAGTGTCTATATCTATTGAACCAAGCAAGGTAGAATCGAATTTATTTTTGCAGATGGTAGGTTTTTATGTGTATATTAATCCACAAGCCGATCCAAGGTTCTATCGCTAACGGTTCAATTTCTACGTCATACTGGGTGAGGTTAACCGACTAAAAGGGATATGTGTCCATATCTATTGAACCAAGCAAGACAGAATCGATTTTATTTTTGCAGATGATAGCTTTTTATGTGTATATTAATCCGCAAGCTGATCCAAGGTTCTATCGCTAACGGTTCAATTTCTACGTCATACTGGGTGGGGTTAACCGACTAAAAGGGATAAGTGTCCATATCTATTGAACCAAGCAAGACAGAATCGATTTTGTTTTTGCAGATGATAGTTTTTTATGTGTATATTAATCCACAAGCCGATCCAAGGTTCTATCGCTAACGGTTCAATTTCTACGTCATACTGGGTGGGGTTAACCGACTAATAGGGATAAGTGTCTATATCTATTGAACCAAGCAAGGTAGAATCGAATTTATTTTTGCAGATGGTAGGTTTTTATGTGTATATTAATCCACAAGCCGATCCAAGGTTCTATCGCTAACGGTTCAATTTCTACGTCAAACTGGGTGAGGTTAACCGACTAAAAGGGATAAGTGTCCATATCTATTGAACCAAGCAAGACAGAATCGATTTTATTTTTGCAAATGATAGGTTTTTATGTGTATATTAATCCACAAGCTGATCCAAGGTTATATCGTTACCGGTTCAATTTCTACGTCAAAATGGGTGGGGTTAACCGACTAAAAGGGATAAGTGTCCATATCTATTGAACCAAGCAAGATAGAATCGATTTTGTTTTTGCAGATGATAGTTTTTTATGTGTATATTAATTCACAAGCCAATACAAGGTTCTATCGCTAACGGTTCAATTTCTACGTCATACTGTGTGGGGTTAACCGACTAAAAGGGATAAGTGTCCATATCTATTGAACCAAGCAAGATAGAATCGATTTTGTTTTTGCAGATGATAGGTTTTTATGTGTATATTAATCCACAAGCCGATCCAAGGTTCTATCGCTAACGGTTCAATTTCTACGTCATACTGGGTGGGGTTAACCGACTAAAAGGGATAAGTGTCCATATCTATTGAACCAAGCAAGATAGAATCGATTTTGTTTTTGCAGATGATAGGTTTTTATGTGTGTATTAATCCACAAGCTGATCCAAGGTTCTATCGCTAACGGTTCAATTTCTACGTCATACTAGGTGGGGTTAACCGATTAATAGGGATAAGTATCCATATCTATTGAACCAAGCAAGATAGAATCGATTTTGTTTTTGCAGGTGATAGGTTTTTATGTGTATATTAATCCACAAGCTGATCCAAGGTTCTATCGCTAACGGTTCAGTTTCTACGTCATACTAGGTGGGGTTAACCGACTAATAGGGATAAGTGTCCATATCTATTGAACCAAGCAAGGTAGAATCAAATTTATTTTTGCAGATGGTAGGTTTTTATGTGTACATTAATCCAAAAGCTGATCCAAGGTTCTATCGCTAACGGTTCAATTTCTACGTCAAACTGGGTGGGGTTAACCGACTAAAAGGGATAAGTGTCCATATCTATTGAACCAAGCAAGACAGAATCGATTTTATTTTTGCAGATGGTAGGTTTTTATGTGTATATTAATCCAAAAGCTGATCCAAGGTTCTATCGTTAGCGGTTCAATTTCTACGTCATACTGGGTGGGGTTAACCGACTAAAAGGGATAAGTGTCCATATCTATTGAACCGTGCAAGATAGAATCGATCTTGTTTTTGCAGATGATAGGTTTTTATGTGTGTATTAATCCACAAGCTGATCCAAGGTTCTATCGCTAACGGTTCAATTTCTACGTCATGCTGGGTGAGGTTAACCGACTAAAAGGGATAAGTGTCCATATCTATTGAACCAAGCAAGACAGAATCGATTTTATTTTTGCATATGGTAGGTTTTTATGTGTATATTAATCCGCTAGCTGATCCAAGGTTCTGTCGTTAACGGTCCAATTTCTACGTCATACTGTGTGGGGTTAACCGACTAAAAGGGGTAAGTGTCCATATCTATTGAACCAAGCAAGACAGAATAGATTTTATTTTTGCAGATGGTAGGTTTTTATGTGCATATTAATCCACAAGCTGATCCAAGGTTCTATCGCTAACAGTTCAATTTCTACGTCATACTGGGTGGGGTTAACCGACTAAAAGGGATAAGTGTCCATATCTATTGAACCAAGCAAGATAGAATCGATTTTGCTTTTGCAGATGATAGTTTTTTATGTGTATATTAATCCACAAGCCGATCCAAGGTTCTATCGCTAACGGTTCAATTTCTACGTCATACTGGGTGGGGTTAACCGACTAATAGGGATAAGTGTCTATATCTATTGAACCAAGCAAGGTAGAATCGAATTTATTTTTGCAGATGGTAGGTTTTTATGTGTATATTAATCCACAAGCCGATCCAAGGTTCTATCGCTAACGGTTCAATTTCTACGTCAAACTGGGTGAGGTTAACCGACGAAAAGGGATAAGTGTCCATATCTATTGAACCAAGCAAGACAGAATCGATTTTATTTTTGCAAATGATAGGTTTTTATGTGTATATTAATCCACAAGCTGATCCAAGGTTATATCGTTACCGGTTCAATTTCTACGTCAAAATGGGTGGGGTTAACCGACTAAAAGGGATAAGTGTCCATATCTATTGAACCAAGCAAGATAGAATCGATTTTGATTTTGCAGATGATAGTTTTTTATGTGTATATTAATTCACAAGCCGATCCAAGGTTCAATCGCTAACGGTTCAATTTCTACGTCATACTGTGTGGGGTTAACCGACTAAAAGGGATAAGTGTCCATATCTATTGAACCAAGCAAGATAGAATCGATTTTGTTTTTGCAGATGATAGGTTTTTATGTGTATATTAATCCACAAGCCGATCCAAGGTTCTATCGCTAACGGTTCAATTTCTACGTCATACTGGGTAGGGTTAACCGACTAAAAGGGATAAGTGTCCATATCTATTGAACCAAGCAAGATAGAATCGATTTTGTTTTTGCAGATGATAGGTTTTTATGTGTGTATTAATCCACAAGCTGATCCAAGGTTCTATCGCTAACGGTTCAATTTCTACGTCATACTAGGTGGGGTTAACCGATTAATAGGGATAAGTATCCATATCTATTGAACCAAGCAAGATAGAATCGATTTTGTTTTTGCAGGTGATAGGTTTTTATGTGTATATTAATCCACAAGCTGATCCAAGGTTCTATCGCTAACGGTTCAATTTCTACGTCAAACTGGGTGAGGTTAACCGACTAAAAGGGATAAGAGTCCATATCTATTGAACCAAGCAAGACAGAATCGATTTTATTTTTGCAGATGGTAGGCTTTTATGTGTATATTAATCCAAAAGCTTATCCAAGATTCTATCGCTAACGGTTCAATTTCTACGTCATACTGGGTGGGGTTAACCGACTAAAAGGTATAAGTGTCCATATCTATTGAACCGTGCAAGATAGAATCGATTTTGTTTTTGCAAATGGTAGGCTTTTATGTGTGTATTAATCCAAAAGGTGATCCAAGATTCTATCGCTAACGGTTCAATTTCTACGTCAAACTGGGTGGGGTTAACCGACTGAAAGGGATAAGTGTCCATATCTATTGAACCAAGCAAGACAGAATCGATTTTGTTTTTGCAGATGATAGGTTTTTATGTCTATATTAATCCAAAAGCTGATCCAAGGTTCTATCGCTAACGGTTCAATTTCTATGTCATACTAGGTGGGGTTAACCGATTAATAGGGATAAGTGTCCATATCTATTGAACCAAGCAAGACAGAATCGATTTTGTTTTTGCAGATGATAGCTTTTTATGTGTATATTAATCCGCAAGCTGATCCAAGGTTCTATCGCTAACGGTTCAATTTCTACGTCATACTGGGTGGGGTTAACCGACTAAAAGGGATAAGTGTCCATATCTATTGAACCAAGCAAGACAGAATCGATTTTGTTTTTGCAGATGATAGTTTTTTATGTGTATATTAATCCACAAGCCGATCCAAGGTTCTATCGCTAACGGTTCAATTTCTACGTCATACTGGGTGGGGTTAACCGACTAATAGGGATAAGTGTCTATATCTATTGAACCAAGCAAGGTAGAATCGAATTTATTTTTGCAGATGGTAGGTTTTTATGTGTATATTAATCCACAAGCCGATCCAAGGTTCTATCGCTAACGGTTCAATTTCTACGTCAAACTGGGTGAGGTTAACCGACTAAAAGGGATAAGTGTCCATATCTATTGAACCAAGCAAGACAGAATCGATTTTATTTTTGCAAATGATAGGTTTTTATGTGTATATTAATCCACAAGCTGATCCAAGGTTATATCGTTACCGGTTCAATTTCTACGTCAAAATGGGTGGGGTTAACCGACTAAAAGGGATAAGTGTCCATATCTATTGAACCAAGCAAGATAGAATCGATTTTGTTTTTGCAGATGATAGTTTTTTATGTGTATATTAATTCACAAGCCAATACAAGGTTCTATCGCTAACGGTTCAATTTCTACGTCATACTGTGTGGGGTTAACCGACTAAAAGGGATAAGTGTCCATATCTATTGAACCAAGCAAGATAGAATCGATTTTGTTTTTGCAGATGATAGGTTTTTATGTGTATATTAATCCACAAGCCGATCCAAGGTTCTATCGCTAACGGTTCAATTTCTACGTCATACTGGGTGGGGTTAACCGACTAAAAGGGATAAGTGTCCATATCTATTGAACCAAGCAAGATAGAATCGATTTTGTTTTTGCAGATGATAGGTTTTTATGTGTGTATTAATCCACAAGCTGATCCAAGGTTCTATCGCTAACGGTTCAATTTCTACGTCATACTAGGTGGGGTTAACCGATTAATAGGGATAAGTATCCATATCTATTGAACCAAGCAAGATAGAATCGATTTTGTTTTTGCAGGTGATAGGTTTTTATGTGTATATTAATCCACAAGCTGATCCAAGGTTCTATCGCTAACGGTTCAGTTTCTACGTCATACTAGGTGGGGTTAACCGACTAATAGGGATAAGTGTCCATATCTATTGAACCAAGCAAGGTAGAATCAAATTTATTTTTGCAGATGGTAGGTTTTTATGTGTACATTAATCCAAAAGCTGATCCAAGGTTCTATCGCTAACGGTTCAATTTCTACGTCAAACTGGGTGGGGTTAACCGACTAAAAGGGATAAGTGTCCATATCTATTGAACCAAGCAAGACAGAATCGATTTTATTTTTGCAGATGGTAGGTTTTTATGTGTATATTAATCCAAAAGCTGATCCAAGGTTCTATCGTTAGCGGTTCAATTTCTACGTCATACTGGGTGGGGTTAACCGACTAAAAGGGATAAGTGTCCATATCTATTGAACCGTGCAAGATAGAATCGATCTTGTTTTTGCAGATGATAGGTTTTTATGTGTGTATTAATCCACAAGCTGATCCAAGGTTCTATCGCTAACGGTTCAATTTCTACGTCATGCTGGGTGAGGTTAACCGACTAAAAGGGATAAGTGTCCATATCTATTGAACCAAGCAAGACAGAATCGATTTTATTTTTGCATATGGTAGGTTTTTATGTGTATATTAATCCGCTAGCTGATCCAAGGTTCTGTCGTTAACGGTCCAATTTCTACGTCATACTGTGTGGGGTTAACCGACTAAAAGGGGTAAGTGTCCATATCTATTGAACCAAGCAAGACAGAATAGATTTTATTTTTGCAGATGGTAGGTTTTTATGTGCATATTAATCCACAAGCTGATCCAAGGTTCTATCGCTAACAGTTCAATTTCTACGTCATACTGGGTGGGGTTAACCGACTAAAAGGGATAAGTGTCCATATCTATTGAACCAAGCAAGATAGAATCGATTTTGCTTTTGCAGATGATAGTTTTTTATGTGTATATTAATCCACAAGCCGATCCAAGGTTCTATCGCTAACGGTTCAATTTCTACGTCATACTGGGTGGGGTTAACCGACTAATAGGGATAAGTGTCTATATCTATTGAACCAAGCAAGGTAGAATCGAATTTATTTTTGCAGATGGTAGGTTTTTATGTGTATATTAATCCACAAGCCGATCCAAGGTTCTATCGCTAACGGTTCAATTTCTACGTCAAACTGGGTGAGGTTAACCGACGAAAAGGGATAAGTGTCCATATCTATTGAACCAAGCAAGACAGAATCGATTTTATTTTTGCAAATGATAGGTTTTTATGTGTATATTAATCCACAAGCTGATCCAAGGTTATATCGTTACCGGTTCAATTTCTACGTCAAAATGGGTGGGGTTAACCGACTAAAAGGGATAAGTGTCCATATCTATTGAACCAAGCAAGATAGAATCGATTTTGATTTTGCAGATGATAGTTTTTTATGTGTATATTAATTCACAAGCCGATCCAAGGTTCAATCGCTAACGGTTCAATTTCTACGTCATACTGTGTGGGGTTAACCGACTAAAAGGGATAAGTGTCCATATCTATTGAACCAAGCAAGATAGAATCGATTTTGTTTTTGCAGATGATAGGTTTTTATGTGTATATTAATCCACAAGCCGATCCAAGGTTCTATCGCTAACGGTTCAATTTCTACGTCATACTGGGTAGGGTTAACCGACTAAAAGGGATAAGTGTCCATATCTATTGAACCAAGCAAGATAGAATCGATTTTGTTTTTGCAGATGATAGGTTTTTATGTGTGTATTAATCCACAAGCTGATCCAAGGTTCTATCGCTAACGGTTCAATTTCTACGTCATACTAGGTGGGGTTAACCGATTAATAGGGATAAGTATCCATATCTATTGAACCAAGCAAGATAGAATCGATTTTGTTTTTGCAGGTGATAGGTTTTTATGTGTATATTAATCCACAAGCTGATCCAAGGTTCTATCGCTAACGGTTCAATTTCTACGTCAAACTGGGTGAGGTTAACCGACTAAAAGGGATAAGAGTCCATATCTATTGAACCAAGCAAGACAGAATCGATTTTATTTTTGCAGATGGTAGGCTTTTATGTGTATATTAATCCAAAAGCTTATCCAAGATTCTATCGCTAACGGTTCAATTTCTACGTCATACTGGGTGGGGTTAACCGACTAAAAGGTATAAGTGTCCATATCTATTGAACCGTGCAAGATAGAATCGATTTTGTTTTTGCAAATGGTAGGCTTTTATGTGTGTATTAATCCAAAAGGTGATCCAAGATTCTATCGCTAACGGTTCAATTTCTACGTCAAACTGGGTGGGGTTAACCGACTGAAAGGGATAAGTGTCCATATCTATTGAACCAAGCAAGACAGAATCGATTTTGTTTTTGCAGATGATAGGTTTTTATGTCTATATTAATCCAAAAGCTGATCCAAGGTTCTATCGCTAACGGTTCAATTTCTATGTCATACTAGGTGGGGTTAACCGATTAATAGGGATAAGTGTCCATATCTATTGAACCAAGCAAGACAGAATCGATTTTGTTTTTGCAGGTGATAGGTTTTTATGTGTATATTAATCCACAAGCTGATCCAAGGTTCTATCGCTAACGGTTCAATTTCTACGTCATACTAGGTGGGGTTAACCGACTAATAGGGATAAGTGTCCATATCTATTGAACCAAGCAAGGTAGAATCAAATTTATTTTTGCAGATGGTAGGTTTTTATGTGTACATTAATCCAAAAGCTGATCCAAGGTTCTATCTAACGGTTCAATTTCTACGTCAAACTGGGTGGGGTTAACCGACTAAAAGGGATAAGTGTCCATATCTATTGAACCAAGCAAGACAGAATCGATTTTATTTTTGCAGATGGTAGGTTTTTATGTGCATATTAATCCACAAGCCGATCCAAGGTTCTATCGCTAACGGTTCAATTTCTACGTCATACTGGGTGGGGTTAACCGACTAATAGCGATAAGTGTCAACATCTATTGAACCAAGCAAGGTAGAATCGAATTTATTTTTGCAGATGGTAGGTTTTTATGTGCATATTAATCCACAAGCTGATCCAAGGTTCTATCGCTAACGGTTCAATTTCTACGTCAAACTGGGTGAGGTTAACCGACTAAAAGGGATAAGTGTCCATATCTATTGAACCAAGCAAGACAGAATCGATTTTATTTTTGCAGATGATAGCTTTTTATGTGTATATTAATCCACAAGCTGATCCAAGGTTCTATCGCTAACGGTTCAATTTCTACGTCATACTGTGTGGGGTTAACCGACTAAAAGGGATAAGTGTCCATATCTATTGAACCAAGCAAGATAGAATCGATTTTGTTTTTGCAAATGATAGGTTTTTATGTGCATATTAATCCACAAGCAGATCCAAGGTTTTATCGCTAACGGTTCAATTTCTACGTCAAACTGGGTGAGGTTAACCGACTAAAAGGGATAAGTGTCCATATCTATTGAACCAAGCAAGACAGAATCGATTTTATTTTTGCAGATGGTAGGTTTTTATGTGCATATTAATCCACAAGCCGATCCAAGGTTCTATCGCTAACGGTTCAATTTCTACGTCATACTGGGTGGGGTTAACCGACTAATAGCGATAAGTGTCAACATCTATTGAACCAAGCAAGGTAGAATCGAATTTATTTTTGCAGATGGTAGGTTTTTATGTGCATATTAATCCACAAGCTGATCCAAGGTTCTATCGCTAACGGTTCAATTTCTACGTCAAACTGGGTGAGGTTAACCGACTAAAAGGGATAAGTGTCCATATCTATTGAACCAAGCAAGACAGAATCGATTTTATTTTTGCAGATTTTATTTTTGCAGATGGTAGGTTTTTATGTGCATATTAATCCACAAGCTGATCCAAGGTTCTATCGCTAACGGTTCAATTTCTACGTCAAACTGGGTGAGGTTAACCGACTAAAAGGGATAAGTGTCCATATCTATTGAACCAAGCAAGACAGAATCGATTTTATTTTTGCAGATGATAGCTTTTTATGTATAGCTATGTATTATGTATATATATATTAGGTATATTAATCCACAAGCTGATCCAAGGTTCTATCGCTAACGGTTCAATTTCTACGTCATACTGTGTGGGGTTAACCGACTAAAAGGGATAAGTGTCCATATCTATTGAACCAAGCAAGACAGAATCGATTTTATTTTTGCAGATGATAGGTTTTTATGTGTATATTAATTCACAAGCTGATCCAAGGTTCTATCGCTAACGGTTCAATTTCTACGTCATACTGGGTGGGGTTAACCGACTAAAAGGGATAAGTGTCCATATCTATTAAACCATGCAAGATAGAATCGATTTTGTTTTTGCAGATGATAGGTTTTTATGTGTATATTAATCCACAAGCTGATCCAAGGTTCTATCGCTAACGGTTCAATTTCTACGTCATACTGGGTGGGGTTAACCGACTAAAAGGGATAAGTGTCCATATCTATTGAACCGTGCAAGATAGAATCGATTTTGTTTTTGCAGATGATAGGTTTTTATGTGTATATTAATCCGCAAGCTGATCCAAGGTTCTATCGCTAACGGTTCAATTTCTATGTCATACTAGGTGGGGTTAACCGATTAATAGGGATAAGTGTCCATATCTATTGAACCAAGCAAGACAGAATCGATTTTGTTTTTGCAGGTGATAGGTTTTTATGTGTATATTAATCCACAAGCTGATCCAAGGTTCTATCGCTAACGGTTCAATTTCTACGTCATACTAGGTGGGGTTAACCGACTAATAGGGATAAGTGTCCATATCTATTGAACCAAGCAAGGTAGAATCAAATTTATTTTTGCAGATGGTAGGTTTTTATGTGTACATTAATCCAAAAGCTGATCCAAGGTTCTATCTAACGGTTCAATTTCTACGTCAAACTGGGTGGGGTTAACCGACTAAAAGGGATAAGTGTCCATATCTATTGAACCAAGCAAGACAGAATCGATTTTATTTTTGCAGATGGTAGGTTTTTATGTGCATATTAATCCACAAGCCGATCCAAGGTTCTATCGCTAACGGTTCAATTTCTACGTCATACTGGGTGGGGTTAACCGACTAATAGCGATAAGTGTCAACATCTATTGAACCAAGCAAGGTAGAATCGAATTTATTTTTGCAGATGGTAGGTTTTTATGTGCATATTAATCCACAAGCTGATCCAAGGTTCTATCGCTAACGGTTCAATTTCTACGTCAAACTGGGTGAGGTTAACCGACTAAAAGGGATAAGTGTCCATATCTATTGAACCAAGCAAGACAGAATCGATTTTATTTTTGCAGATGATAGCTTTTTATGTGTATATTAATCCACAAGCTGATCCAAGGTTCTATCGCTAACGGTTCAATTTCTACGTCATACTGTGTGGGGTTAACCGACTAAAAGGGATAAGTGTCCATATCTATTGAACCAAGCAAGATAGAATCGATTTTGTTTTTGCAAATGATAGGTTTTTATGTGCATATTAATCCACAAGCAGATCCAAGGTTTTATCGCTAACGGTTCAATTTCTACGTCAAACTGGGTGAGGTTAACCGACTAAAAGGGATAAGTGTCCATATCTATTGAACCAAGCAAGACAGAATCGATTTTATTTTTGCAGATGGTAGGTTTTTATGTGCATATTAATCCACAAGCCGATCCAAGGTTCTATCGCTAACGGTTCAATTTCTACGTCATACTGGGTGGGGTTAACCGACTAATAGCGATAAGTGTCAACATCTATTGAACCAAGCAAGGTAGAATCGAATTTATTTTTGCAGATGGTAGGTTTTTATGTGCATATTAATCCACAAGCTGATCCAAGGTTCTATCGCTAACGGTTCAATTTCTACGTCAAACTGGGTGAGGTTAACCGACTAAAAGGGATAAGTGTCCATATCTATTGAACCAAGCAAGACAGAATCGATTTTATTTTTGCAGATGATAGCTTTTTATGTGTATATTAATCCACAAGCTGATCCAAGGTTCTATCGCTAACGGTTCAATTTCTACGTCATACTGTGTGGGGTTAACCGACTAAAAGGGATAAGTGTCCATATCTATTGAACCAAGCAAGACAGAATCGATTTTATTTTTGCAGATGATAGGTTTTTATGTGTATATTAATTCACAAGCTGATCCAAGGTTCTATCGCTAACGGTTCAATTTCTACGTCATACTGGGTGGGGTTAACCGACTAAAAGGGATAAGTGTCCATATCTATTAAACCATGCAAGATAGAATCGATTTTGTTTTTGCAGATGATAGGTTTTTATGTGTATATTAATCCACAAGCTGATCCAAGGTTCTATCGCTAACGGTTCAATTTCTACGTCATACTGGGTGGGGTTAACCGACTAAAAGGGATAAGTGTCCATATCTATTGAACCGTGCAAGATAGAATCGATTTTGTTTTTGCAGATGATAGGTTTTTATGTGTATATTAATCCACAAGCTGAACCAAGGTTCTATCGCTAACGGTTCAATTTCTACGTCATACTGGGTGGTGTTTACCGGCTAAAAGGGATAAGTGTCCATATCTATTGAACTAAGCAAGACAGAATCGATTTTGTTTTTGCAGGTGATAGTTTTTTATGTGTATATTAATCCACAAGCTGGTCTAAGGTTCTATCGCTAACGGTTCAATTTCTACGTCATACTGGTTGGGGTTAACCGACTAATAGGGATAAGTGTCTATATCTATTGAACCAAGCAAGGTAGAATCGAATTTATTTTTGCAGATGGTAGGTTTTTATGCTTATATTAATCCACAAGCTTATCCAAGGTTCTATCGCTAACGGTTCAATTTCTACGTCATAATGTGTGGGGTTAACCGACTAAAAGGGATAAGTGTCCATATCTATTGAACCAAGCAAGATAGGATCGATTTTGTTTTTGCAGATGATAGTTTTTTATGTGTATATTAATCCACAAGCCGATCCAAGGTTCTATCGCTAACGGTTCAATTTCTACGTCAAACTGGGTGAGGTTAACCGACTAAAAGGGATAAGTGTCCATATCTATTGAACCAAGCAAGACAGAATCGATTTTGTTTTTGCAGGTGATAGGTTTTTATGTGTATATTAATCCACAAGCTGATCCAAGGTTCTATCGCTAACGGTTCAATTTCTACGTCATACTAGGTGGGGTTAACCGACTAATAGGGATAAGTGTCCATATCTATTGAACCAAGCAAGGTAGAATCAAATTTATTTTTGCAGATGGTAGGTTTTTATGTGTACATTAATCCAAAAGCTGATCCAAGGTTCTATCTAACGGTTCAATTTCTACGTCAAACTGGGTGGGGTTAACCGACTAAAAGGGATAAGTGTCCATATCTATTGAACCAAGCAAGACAGAATCGATTTTATTTTTGCAGATGGTAGGTTTTTATGTGCATATTAATCCACAAGCCGATCCAAGGTTCTATCGCTAACGGTTCAATTTCTACGTCATACTGGGTGGGGTTAACCGACTAATAGCGATAAGTGTCAACATCTATTGAACCAAGCAAGGTAGAATCGAATTTATTTTTGCAGATGGTAGGTTTTTATGTGCATATTAATCCACAAGCTGATCCAAGGTTCTATCGCTAACGGTTCAATTTCTACGTCAAACTGGGTGAGGTTAACCGACTAAAAGGGATAAGTGTCCATATCTATTGAACCAAGCAAGACAGAATCGATTTTATTTTTGCAGATGATAGCTTTTTATGTGTATATTAATCCACAAGCTGATCCAAGGTTCTATCGCTAACGGTTCAATTTCTACGTCATACTGTGTGGGGTTAACCGACTAAAAGGGATAAGTGTCCATATCTATTGAACCAAGCAAGATAGAATCGATTTTGTTTTTGCAAATGATAGGTTTTTATGTGCATATTAATCCACAAGCAGATCCAAGGTTTTATCGCTAACGGTTCAATTTCTACGTCAAACTGGGTGAGGTTAACCGACTAAAAGGGATAAGTGTCCATATCTATTGAACCAAGCAAGACAGAATCGATTTTATTTTTGCAGATGGTAGGTTTTTATGTGCATATTAATCCACAAGCCGATCCAAGGTTCTATCGCTAACGGTTCAATTTCTACGTCATACTGGGTGGGGTTAACCGACTAATAGCGATAAGTGTCAACATCTATTGAACCAAGCAAGGTAGAATCGAATTTATTTTTGCAGATGGTAGGTTTTTATGTGCATATTAATCCACAAGCTGATCCAAAGTTCTATCGCTAACGGTTCAATTTCTACGTCAAACTGGGTGAGGTTAACCGACTAAAAGGGATAAGTGTCCATATCTATTGAACCAAGCAAGACAGAATCGATTTTATTTTTGCAGATGATAGCTTTTTATGTGTATATTAATCCACAAGCTGATCCAAGGTTCTATCGCTAACGGTTCAATTTCTACGTCATACTGTGTGGGGTTAACCGACTAAAAGGGATAAGTGTCCATATCTATTGAACCAAGCAAGACAGAATCGATTTTATTTTTGCAGATGATAGGTTTTTATGTGTATATTAATTCACAAGCTCATCCAAGGTTCTATCGCTAACGGTTCAATTTCTACGTCATACTGGGTGGGGTTAACCGACTAAAAGGGATAAGTGTCCATATCTATTAAACCATGCAAGATAGAATCGATTTTGTTTTTGCAGATGATAGGTTTTTATGTGTATATTAATCCACAAGCTGATCCAAGGTTCTATCGCTAACGGTTCAATTTCTACGTCATACTGGGTGGGGTTAACCGACTAAAAGGGATAAGTGTCCATATCTATTGAACCGTGCAAGATAGAATCGATTTTGTTTTTGCAGATGATAGGTTTTTATGTGTATATTAATCCGCAAGCTGATCCAAGGTTCTATCGCTAACGGTTCAATTTCTATGTCATACTAGGTGGGGTTAACCGATTAATAGGGATAAGTGTCCATATCTATTGAACCAAGCAAGACAGAATCGATTTTGTTTTTGCAGGTGATAGGTTTTTATGTGTATATTAATCCACAAGCTGATCCAAGGTTCTATCGCTAACGGTTCAATTTCTACGTCATACTAGGTGGGGTTAACCGACTAATAGGGATAAGTGTCCATATCTATTGAACCAAGCAAGGTAGAATCAAATTTATTTTTGCAGATGGTAGGTTTTTATGTGTACATTAATCCAAAAGCTGATCCAAGGTTCTATCTAACGGTTCAATTTCTACGTCAAACTGGGTGGGGTTAACCGACTAAAAGGGATAAGTGTCCATATCTATTGAACCAAGCAAGACAGAATCGATTTTATTTTTGCAGATGGTAGGTTTTTATGTGCATATTAATCCACAAGCCGATCCAAGGTTCTATCGCTAACGGTTCAATTTCTACGTCATACTGGGTGGGGTTAACCGACTAATAGCGATAAGTGTCAACATCTATTGAACCAAGCAAGGTAGAATCGAATTTATTTTTGCAGATGGTAGGTTTTTATGTGCATATTAATCCACAAGCTGATCCAAGGTTCTATCGCTAACGGTTCAATTTCTACGTCAAACTGGGTGAGGTTAACCGACTAAAAGGGATAAGTGTCCATATCTATTGAACCAAGCAAGACAGAATCGATTTTATTTTTGCAGATGATAGCTTTTTATGTGTATATTAATCCACAAGCTGATCCAAGGTTCTATCGCTAACGGTTCAATTTCTACGTCATACTGTGTGGGGTTAACCGACTAAAAGGGATAAGTGTCCATATCTATTGAACCAAGCAAGATAGAATCGATTTTGTTTTTGCAAATGATAGGTTTTTATGTGCATATTAATCCACAAGCAGATCCAAGGTTTTATCGCTAACGGTTCAATTTCTACGTCAAACTGGGTGAGGTTAACCGACTAAAAGGGATAAGTGTCCATATCTATTGAACCAAGCAAGACAGAATCGATTTTATTTTTGCAGATGGTAGGTTTTTATGTGCATATTAATCCACAAGCCGATCCAAGGTTCTATCGCTAACGGTTCAATTTCTACGTCATACTGGGTGGGGTTAACCGACTAATAGCGATAAGTGTCAACATCTATTGAACCAAGCAAGGTAGAATCGAATTTATTTTTGCAGATGGTAGGTTTTTATGTGCATATTAATCCACAAGCTGATCCAAGGTTCTATCGCTAACGGTTCAATTTCTACGTCAAACTGGGTGAGGTTAACCGACTAAAAGGGATAAGTGTCCATATCTATTGAACCAAGCAAGACAGAATCGATTTTATTTTTGCAGATGATAGCTTTTTATGTGTATATTAATCCACAAGCTGATCCAAGGTTCTATCGCTAACGGTTCAATTTCTACGTCATACTGTGTGGGGTTAACCGACTAAAAGGGATAAGTGTCCATATCTATTGAACCAAGCAAGACAGAATCGATTTTATTTTTGCAGATGATAGCTTTTTATGTGTATATTAATCCACAAGCTGATCCAAGGTTCTATCGCTAACGGTTCAATTTCTACGTCATACTGTGTGGGGTTAACCGACTAAAAGGGATAAGTGTCCATATCTATTGAACCAAGCAAGACAGAATCGATTTTGTTTTTGCAGATGATAGGTTTTTATGTGTATATTAATCCACAAGCTGATCCAAGGTTCTATCGCTAACGGTTCAATTTCTACGTCATACTGGGTGGGGTTAACCGACTAAAAGGGATAAGTGTCCATATCTATTGAACCGTGCAAGATAGAATCGATTTTGTTTTTGCAGATGATAGGTTTTTATGTGTATATTAATCCACAAGCTGAACCAAGGTTCTATCGCTAACGGTTCAATTTCTACGTCATACTGGGTGGTGTTTACCGGCTAAAAGGGATAAGTGTCCATATCTATTGAACTAAGCAAGACAGAATCGATTTTGTTTTTGCAGGTGATAGTTTTTTATGTGTATATTAATCCACAAGCTGGTCTAAGGTTCTATCGCTAACGGTTCAATTTCTACGTCATACTGGTTGGGGTTAACCGACTAATAGGGATAAGTGTCTATATCTATTGAACCAAGCAAGGTAGAATCGAATTTATTTTTGCAGATGGTAGGTTTTTATGCTTATATTAATCCACAAGCTTATCCAAGGTTCTATCGCTAACGGTTCAATTTCTACGTCATAATGTGTGGGGTTAACCGACTAAAAGGGATAAGTGTCCATATCTATTGAACCAAGCAAGATAGGATCGATTTTGTTTTTGCAGATGATAGTTTTTTATGTGTATATTAATCCACAAGCCGATCCAAGGTTCTATCGCTAACGGTTCAATTTCTACGTCATACTGGGTGGGGTTAACCGACTAATAGGGATAAGTGTCTATATCTATTGAACCAAGCAAGGTAGAATCGAATTTATTTTTGCAGATGGTAGGTTTTTATGTGTATATTAATCCACAAGCCGATCCAAGGTTCTATCGCTAACGGTTCAATTTCTACGTCATACTGGGTGAGGTTAACCGACTAAAAGGGATAAGTGTCCATATCTATTGAACCAAGCAAGACAGAATCGATTTTATTTTTGCAGATGATAGCTTTTTATGTGTGTATTAATCCGCAAGCTGATCCAAGGTTCTATCGCTAACGGTTCAATTTCTACGTCATACTGGGTGGGGTTAACCGACTAAAAGGGATAAGTGTCCATATCTATTGAACCAAGCAAGACAGAATCGATTTTGTTTTTGCAGATGATAGTTTTTTATGTGTATATTAATCCACAAGCCGACCCAAGGTTCTATCGCTAACGGTTCAATTTCTACGTCATACTGGGTGAGGTTAACCGACTAATAGGGATAAGTGTCTATATCTATTGAACCAAGCAAGGTAGAATCGAATTTATTTTTGCAGATGGTAGGTTTTTATGTGTATATTAATCCACAAGCCGATCCAAGGTTCTATCGCTAACGGTTCAATTTCTACGTCAAACTGGGTGAGGTTAACCGACTAAAAGGGGTAAGTGTCCATATCTATTGAACCAAGCAAGACAGAATCGATTTTATTTTTGCAAATGATAGGTTTTTATGTGTATATTAATTCACAAGCCAATACAAGGTTCTATCGCTAACGGTTCAATTTCTACGTCATACTGTGTGGGGTTAACCGACTAAAAGGGATAAGTGTCCATATCTATTGAACCAAGCAAGATAGAATCGATTTTGTTTTTGCAGATGATAGGTTTTTATGTGTACATTAATCCACAAGCCGATCCAAGGTTCTATCGCTAACGGTTCAATTTCTACGTCATACTGGGTGGGGTTAACCGACTAAAAGGGATAAGTGTCCATATCTATTGAACCAAGCAAGATAGAATCGATTTTGTTTTTGCAGATGATAGGTTTTTATGTGTATATTAATCCACAAGCCGATCCAAGGCTCTATCGCTAACGGTTCAATTTCTACGTCATACTGGGTGGGGTTAACCGACTAAAAGGGATAAGTGTCCATATCTATTGAACCAAGCAAGATAAAATCGATTTTGTTTTTGCAGATGATAGGTTTTTATGTGTGTATTAATCCACAAGCTGATCCAAGGTTCTATCGCTAACGGTTCAATTTCTACGTCATACTAGGTGGGGTTAACCGATTAATAGGGATAAGTATCCATATCTATTGAACCAAGCAAGATAGAATCGATTTTGTTTTTGCAGGTGATAGGTTTTTATGTGTATATTAATCCACAAGCTGATCCAAGGTTCTATCGCTAACGGTTCAATTTCTACGTCAAACTGGGTGAGGTTAACCGACTAAAAGGGATAAGTGTCCATATCTATTGAACCAAGCAAGACAGAATCGATTTTATTTTTGCAGATGGTAGGTTTTTATGTGCATATTAATCCACAAGCCGATCCAAGGTTCTATCGCTAACGGTTCAATTTCTACGTCATACTGGGTGGGGTTAACCGACTAATAGCGATAAGTGTCAACATCTATTGAACCAAGCAAGGTAGAATCGAATTTATTTTTGCAGATGGTAGGTTTTTATGTGCATATTAATCCACAAGCTGATCCAAGGTTCTATCGCTAACGGTTCAATTTCTACGTCAAACTGGGTGAGGTTAACCGACTAAAAGGGATAAGTGTCCATATCTATTGAACCAAGCAAGACAGAATCGATTTTATTTTTGCAGATGATAGCTTTTTATGTGTATATTAATCCACAAGCTGATCCAAGGTTCTATCGCTAACGGTTCAATTTCTACGTCATACTGTGTGGGGTTAACCGACTAAAAGGGATAAGTGTCCATATCTATTGAACCAAGCAAGACAGAATCGATTTTATTTTTGCAGATGATAGGTTTTTATGTGTATATTAATTCACAAGCTGATCCAAGGTTCTATCGCTAACGGTTCAATTTCTACGTCATACTGGGTGGGGTTAACCGACTAAAAGGGATAAGTGTCCATATCTATTAAACCATGCAAGATAGAATCGATTTTGTTTTTGCAGATGATAGGTTTTTATGTGTATATTAATCCACAAGCTGATCCAAGGTTCTATCGCTAACGGTTCAATTTCTACGTCATACTGGGTGGGGTTAACCGACTAAAAGGGATAAGTGTCCATATCTATTGAACCGTGCAAGATAGAATCGATTTTGTTTTTGCAGATGATAGGTTTTTATGTGTATATTAATCCGCAAGCTGATCCAAGGTTCTATCGCTAACGGTTCAATTTCTATGTCATACTAGGTGGGGTTAACCGATTAATAGGGATAAGTGTCCATATCTATTGAACCAAGCAAGACAGAATCGATTTTGTTTTTGCAGGTGATAGGTTTTTATGTGTATATTAATCCACAAGCTGATCCAAGGTTCTATCGCTAACGGTTCAATTTCTACGTCATACTAGGTGGGGTTAACCGACTAATAGGGATAAGTGTCCATATCTATTGAACCAAGCAAGGTAGAATCAAATTTATTTTTGCAGATGGTAGGTTTTTATGTGTACATTAATCCAAAAGCTGATCCAAGGTTCTATCTAACGGTTCAATTTCTACGTCAAACTGGGTGGGGTTAACCGACTAAAAGGGATAAGTGTCCATATCTATTGAACCAAGCAAGACAGAATCGATTTTATTTTTGCAGATGGTAGGTTTTTATGTGCATATTAATCCACAAGCCGATCCAAGGTTCTATCGCTAACGGTTCAATTTCTACGTCATACTGGGTGGGGTTAACCGACTAATAGCGATAAGTGTCAACATCTATTGAACCAAGCAAGGTAGAATCGAATTTATTTTTGCAGATGGTAGGTTTTTATGTGCATATTAATCCACAAGCTGATCCAAGGTTCTATCGCTAACGGTTCAATTTCTACGTCAAACTGGGTGAGGTTAACCGACTAAAAGGGATAAGTGTCCATATCTATTGAACCAAGCAAGACAGAATCGATTTTATTTTTGCAGATGATAGCTTTTTATGTGTATATTAATCCACAAGCTGATCCAAGGTTCTATCGCTAACGGTTCAATTTCTACGTCATACTGTGTGGGGTTAACCGACTAAAAGGGATAAGTGTCCATATCTATTGAACCAAGCAAGATAGAATCGATTTTGTTTTTGCAAATGATAGGTTTTTATGTGCATATTAATCCACAAGCAGATCCAAGGTTTTATCGCTAACGGTTCAATTTCTACGTCAAACTGGGTGAGGTTAACCGACTAAAAGGGATAAGTGTCCATATCTATTGAACCAAGCAAGACAGAATCGATTTTATTTTTGCAGATGGTAGGTTTTTATGTGCATATTAATCCACAAGCCGATCCAAGGTTCTATCGCTAACGGTTCAATTTCTACGTCATACTGGGTGGGGTTAACCGACTAATAGCGATAAGTGTCAACATCTATTGAACCAAGCAAGGTAGAATCGAATTTATTTTTGCAGATGGTAGGTTTTTATGTGCATATTAATCCACAAGCTGATCCAAGGTTCTATCGCTAACGGTTCAATTTCTACGTCAAACTGGGTGAGGTTAACCGACTAAAAGGGATAAGTGTCCATATCTATTGAACCAAGCAAGACAGAATCGATTTTATTTTTGCAGATGATAGCTTTTTATGTGTATATTAATCCACAAGCTGATCCAAGGTTCTATCGCTAACGGTTCAATTTCTACGTCATACTGTGTGGGGTTAACCGACTAAAAGGGATAAGTGTCCATATCTATTGAACCAAGCAAGACAGAATCGATTTTATTTTTGCAGATGATAGGTTTTTATGTGTATATTAATTCACAAGCTGATCCAAGGTTCTATCGCTAACGGTTCAATTTCTACGTCATACTGGGTGGGGTTAACCGACTAAAAGGGATAAGTGTCCATATCTATTAAACCATGCAAGATAGAATCGATTTTGTTTTTGCAGATGATAGGTTTTTATGTGTATATTAATCCACAAGCTGATCCAAGGTTCTATCGCTAACGGTTCAATTTCTACGTCATACTGGGTGGGGTTAACCGACTAAAAGGGATAAGTGTCCATATCTATTGAACCGTGCAAGATAGAATCGATTTTGTTTTTGCAGATGATAGGTTTTTATGTGTATATTAATCCACAAGCTGAACCAAGGTTCTATCGCTAACGGTTCAATTTCTACGTCATACTGGGTGGTGTTTACCGGCTAAAAGGGATAAGTGTCCATATCTATTGAACTAAGCAAGACAGAATCGATTTTGTTTTTGCAGGTGATAGTTTTTTATGTGTATATTAATCCACAAGCTGGTCTAAGGTTCTATCGCTAACGGTTCAATTTCTACGTCATACTGGTTGGGGTTAACCGACTAATAGGGATAAGTGTCTATATCTATTGAACCAAGCAAGGTAGAATCGAATTTATTTTTGCAGATGGTAGGTTTTTATGCTTATATTAATCCACAAGCTTATCCAAGGTTCTATCGCTAACGGTTCAATTTCTACGTCATAATGTGTGGGGTTAACCGACTAAAAGGGATAAGTGTCCATATCTATTGAACCAAGCAAGATAGGATCGATTTTGTTTTTGCAGATGATAGTTTTTTATGTGTATATTAATCCACAAGCCGATCCAAGGTTCTATCGCTAACGGTTCAATTTCTACGTCATACTGGGTGGGGTTAACCGACTAATAGGGATAAGTGTCTATATCTATTGAACCAAGCAAGGTAGAATCGAATTTATTTTTGCAGATGGTAGGTTTTTATGTGTATATTAATCCACAAGCCGATCCAAGGTTCTATCGCTAACGGTTCAATTTCTACGTCATACTGGGTGAGGTTAACCGACTAAAAGGGATAAGTGTCCATATCTATTGAACCAAGCAAGACAGAATCGATTTTATTTTTGCAGATGATAGCTTTTTATGTGTATATTAATCCACAAGCCGACCCAAGGTTCTATCGCTAACGGTTCAATTTCTACGTCATACTGGGTGGGGTTAACCGACTAATAGGGATAAGTGTCTATATCTATTGAACCAAGCAAGGTAGAATCGAATTTATTTTTGCAGATGGTAGGTTTTTATGTGTATATTAATCCACAAGCCGATCCAAGGTTCTATCGCTAACGGTTCAATTTCTACGTCAAACTGGGTGAGGTTAACCGACTAAAAGGGGTAAGTGTCCATATCTATTGAACCAAGCAAGATAGGATCGATTTTGTTTTTGCAGATGATAGTTTTTTATGTGTATATTAATCCACAAGCCGATCCAAGGTTCTATCGCTAACGGTTCAATTTCTACGTCATACTGGGTGGGGTTAACCGACTAATAGGGATAAGTGTCTATATCTATTGAACCAAGCAAGGTAGAATCGAATTTATTTTTGCAGATGGTAGGTTTTTATGTGCATATTAATCCACAAGCTGATCCAAGGTTCTATCGCTAACGGTTCAATTTCTACGTCATACTGGGTGGGGTTAACCGACTAAAAGGGATAAGTGTCCATATCTATTGAACCAAGCAAGACAGAATCGATTTTGTTTTTGCAGATGATAGTTTTTTATGTGTATATTAATCCACAAGCCGACCCAAGGTTCTATCGCTAACGGTTCAATTTCTACGTCATACTGGGTGGGGTTAACCGACTAAAAGGGATAAGTGTCCATATCTATTGAACCAAGCAAGATAGGATCGATTTTGTTTTTGCAGATGATAGTTTTTTATGTGTATATTAATCCACAAGCCGATCCAAGGTTCTATCGCTAACGGTTCAATTTCTACGTCATACTGGGTGGGGTTAACCGACTAATAGGGATAAGTGTCTATATCTATTGAACCAAGCAAGGTAGAATCGAATTTATTTTTGCAGATGGTAGGTTTTTATGTGCATATTAATCCACAAGCTGATCCAAGGTTCTATCGCTAACGGTTCAATTTCTACGTCATACTGGGTGGGGTTAACCGACTAAAAGGGATAAGTGTCCATATCTATTGAACCAAGCAAGACAGAATCGATTTTGTTTTTGCAGATGATAGTTTTTTATGTGTATATTAATCCACAAGCCGACCCAAGGTTCTATCGCTAACGGTTCAATTTCTACGTCATACTGGGTGGGGTTAACCGACTAATAGGGATAAGTGTCTATATCTATTGAACCAAGCAAGGTAGAATCGAATTTATTTTTGCAGATGGTAGGTTTTTATGTGTATATTAATCCACAAGCCGATCCAAGGTTCTATCGCTAACGGTTCAATTTCTACGTCAAACTGGGTGAGGTTAACCGACTAAAAGGGGTAAGTGTCCATATCTATTGAACCAAGCAAGACAGAATCGATTTTATTTTTGCAAATGATAGGTTTTTATGTGTATATTAATCCACAAGCTGATCCAAGGTTATATCGTTACCGGTTCAATTTCTACGTCAAAATGGGTGGGGTTAACCGACTAAAAGGGATAAGTGTCCATATCTATTGAACCAAGCAAGATAGAATCGATTTTGTTTTTGCAGATGATAGTTTTTTATGTGTATATTAATTCACAAGCCAATACAAGGTTCTATCGCTAACGGTTCAATTTCTACGTCATACTGTGTGGGGTTAACCGACTAAAAGGGATAAGTGTCCATATCTATTGAACCAAGCAAGATAGAATCGATTTTGTTTTTGCAGATGATAGGTTTTTATGTGTATATTAATCCACAAGCCGATCCAAGGTTCTATCGCTAACGGTTCAATTTCTACGTCATACTGGGTGGGGTTAACCGACTAAAAGGGATAAGTGTCCATATCTATTGAACCAAGCAAGATAGAATCGATTTTGTTTTTGCAGATGATAGGTTTTTATGTGTGTATTAATCCACAAGCTGATCCAAGGTTCTATCGCTAACGGTTCAATTTCTACGTCATACTAGGTGGGGTTAACCGATTAATAGGGATAAGTATCCATATCTATTGAACCAAGCAAGATAGAATCGATTTTGTTTTTGCAGGTGATAGGTTTTTATGTGTATATTAATCCACAAGCTGATCCAAGGTTCTATCGCTAACGGTTCAGTTTCTACGTCATACTAGGTGGGGTTAACCGACTAATAGGGATAAGTGTCCATATCTATTGAACCAAGCAAGGTAGAATCAAATTTATTTTTGCAGATGGTAGGTTTTTATGTGTACATTAATCCAAAAGCTGATCCAAGGTTCTATCGCTAACGGTTCAATTTCTACGTCAAACTGGGTGGGGTTAACCGACTAAAAGGGATAAGTGTCCATATCTATTGAACCAAGCAAGACAGAATCGATTTTATTTTTGCAGATGGTAGGTTTTTATGTGTATATTAATCCAAAAGCTGATCCAAGGTTCTATCGTTAGCGGTTCAATTTCTACGTCATACTGGGTGGGGTTAACCGACTAAAAGGGATAAGTGTCCATATCTATTGAACCGTGCAAGATAGAATCGATCTTGTTTTTGCAGATGATAGGTTTTTATGTGTGTATTAATCCACAAGCTGATCCAAGGTTCTATCGCTAACGGTTCAATTTCTACGTCATGCTGGGTGAGGTTAACCGACTAAAAGGGATAAGTGTCCATATCTATTGAACCAAGCAAGACAGAATCGATTTTATTTTTGCATATGGTAGGTTTTTATGTGTATATTAATCCACTAGCTGATCCAAGGTTCTGTCGTTAACGGTCCAATTTCTACGTCATACTGTGTGGGGTTAACCGACTAAAAGGGGTAAGTGTCCATATCTATTGAACCAAGCAAGACAGAATAGATTTTATTTTTGCAGATGGTAGGTTTTTATGTGCATATTAATCCACAAGCTGATCCAAGGTTCTATCGCTAACAGTTCAATTTCTACGTCATACTGGGTGGGGTTAACCGACTAAAAGGGATAAGTGTCCATATCTATTGAACCAAGCAAGATAGAATCGATTTTGCTTTTGCAGATGATAGTTTTTTATGTGTATATTAATCCACAAGCCGATCCAAGGTTCTATCGCTAACGGTTCAATTTCTACGTCATACTGGGTGGGGTTAACCGACTAATAGGGATAAGTGTCTATATCTATTGAACCAAGCAAGGTAGAATCGAATTTATTTTTGCAGATGGTAGGTTTTTATGTGTATATTAATCCACAAGCCGATCCAAGGTTCTATCGCTAACGGTTCAATTTCTACGTCAAACTGGGTGAGGTTAACCGACGAAAAGGGATAAGTGTCCATATCTATTGAACCAAGCAAGACAGAATCGATTTTATTTTTGCAAATGATAGGTTTTTATGTGTATATTAATCCACAAGCTGATCCAAGGTTATATCGTTACCGGTTCAATTTCTACGTCAAAATGGGTGGGGTTAACCGACTAAAAGGGATAAGTGTCCATATCTATTGAACCAAGCAAGATAGAATCGATTTTGATTTTGCAGATGATAGTTTTTTATGTGTATATTAATTCACAAGCCGATCCAAGGTTCAATCGCTAACGGTTCAATTTCTACGTCATACTGTGTGGGGTTAACCGACTAAAAGGGATAAGTGTCCATATCTATTGAACCAAGCAAGATAGAATCGATTTTGTTTTTGCAGATGATAGGTTTTTATGTGTGTATTAATCCACAAGCCGATCCAAGGTTCTATCGCTAACGGTTCAATTTCTACGTCATACTGGGTGGGGTTAACCGACTAAAAGGGATAAGTGTCCATATCTATTGAACCAAGCAAGATAGAATCGATTTTGTTTTTGCAGATGATAGGTTTTTATGTGTGTATTAATCCACAAGCTGATCCAAGGTTCTATCGCTAACGGTTCAATTTCTACGTCATACTAGGTGGGGTTAACCGATTAATAGGGATAAGTATCCATATCTATTGAACCAAGCAAGATAGAATCGATTTTGTTTTCGCAGGTGATAGGTTTTTATGTGTATATTAATCCACAAGCTGATCCAAGGTTCTATCGCTAACGGTTCAATTTCTACGTCAAACTGGGTGAGGTTAACCGACTAAAAGGGATAAGAGTCCATATCTATTGAACCAAGCAAGACAGAATCGATTTTATTTTTGCAGATGGTAGGCTTTTATGTGTATATTAATCCAAAAGCTTATCCAAGATTCTATCGCTAACGGTTCAATTTCTACGTCATACTGGGTGGGGTTAACCGACTAAAAGGTATAAGTGTCCATATCTATTGAACCGTGCAAGATAGAATCGATTTTGTTTTTGCAAATGGTAGGCTTTTATGTGTGTATTAATCCAAAAGCTGATCCAAGATTCTATCGCTAACGGTTCAATTTCTACGTCAAACTGGGTGGGGTTAACCGACTGAAAGGGATAAGTGTCCATATCTATTGAACCAAGCAAGACAGAATCGATTTTGTTTTTGCAGATGATAGGTTTTTATGTCTATATTAATCCAAAAGCTGATCCAAGGTTCTATCGTTAGCGGTTCAATTTCTACGTCATACTGTGTGGGGTTAACCGACTAAAAGGGATAAGTGTCCATATCTATTGAACCAGGCAAGATAGAATCGATTTTGTTTTTGCAGATGATAGGTTTTTATGTGTATATTAATCCGCAAGCTGATCCAAGGTTCTATCGCTAACGGTTCAATTTCTATGTCATACTAGGTGGGGTTAACCGATTAATAGGGATAAGTGTCCATATCTATTGAACCAAGCAAGACAGAATCGATTTTGTTTTTGCAGGTGATAGGTTTTTATGTGTATATTAATCCACAAGCTGATCCAAGGTTCTATCGCTAACGGTTCAATTTCTACGTCATACTAGGTGGGGTTAACCGACTAATAGGGATAAGTGTCCATATCTATTGAACCAAGCAAGGTAGAATCAAATTTATTTTTGCAGATGGTAGGTTTTTATGTGTACATTAATCCAAAAGCTGATCCAAGGTTCTATCTAACGGTTCAATTTCTACGTCAAACTGGGTGGGGTTAACCGACTAAAAGGGATAAGTGTCCATATCTATTGAACCAAGCAAGACAGAATCGATTTTATTTTTGCAGATGGTAGGTTTTTATGTGTATATTAATCCAAAAGCTGATCTAAGGTTCTATCGTTAGCGGTTCAATTTCTACGTCATACTGGGTGGGGTTAACCGACTAAAAGGGATAAGTGTCCATATCTATTGAACCGTGCAAGATAGAATCGATTTTGTTTTTGCAGATGATAGGTTTTTATGTGTATATTAATCCACAAGCTGATCCAAGGTTCTATCGCTAACGGTTCAATTTCTACGTCATGCTGGGTGAGGTTAACCGACTAAAAGGGATAAGTGTCCATATCTATTGAACCAAGCAAGACAGAATCGATTTTATTTTTGCAGATGGTAGGTTTTTATGTGTATATTAATCCACTAGCTGATCCAAGGTTCTGTCGTTAACGGTTCAATTTCTACGTCATACTGTGTGGGGTTAACCGACTAAAAGGGATAAGTGTCCATATCTATTGAACCAAGCAAGACAGAATCGATTTTATTTTTGCAGATGGTAGGTTTTTATGTGCATATTAATCCACAAGCTGATCCAAGGTTCTATCGCTAACAGTTCAATTTCTACGTCAAACTGGGTGGGGTTAACCGACTAAAAGGGATAAGTGTCCATATCTATTGAACCAAGCAAGACAGAATCGATTTTATTTTTACAGATGGTAGGTTTTTATGTGTACATTAATACAAAAGCTGATCCAATGTTCTATCGTTAGCGGTTCAATTTCTACGTCATACTGTGTGGGGTTAACCGACTAAAAGGGATAAGTGTCCATATCTATTGAACCGAGCAAGACAGAATCGATTTTATTTCTGCAGATGGTAGGTTTTTATGTGTGTATTAATCCACAAGCTGATCCAAGGTTCTATCGCTAACGGTTCAATTTCTACGTCATACTGGGTGGGGTTAACCGACTAAAAGGGATAAGTGTCCATATCTATTGAACCATGCAAGATAGAATCGATTTTGTTTTTGCAGATGATAGGTTTTTATGTGTATATTAATCCACAAGCTGATCCAAGGTTCTATCGTTAACGGTTCAATTTCTACGTCATACTGTGTGGGGTTAACCGACTAAAAGGGATAAGTGTCCATATCTATTGAACCAAGCAAGACAGAATCGATTTTATTTCTGCAGATGGTAGGTTTTTTTGTGTGTATTAATCCACAAGCTGATCCAAGGTTCTATCGCTAACGGTTCAATTTCTTCGTCATACTGGGTGGGGTTAACCGACTAATAGGGATAAGTATCCATATCTATTGAATCAAGCAAGGTAGAATCGAATTTATTTTTGCAGATGGTAGGTTTTTATGTGTATATTAATCCACAAGCTGATCCAAGGTTCTATCGCTAACGGTTCAATTTCTACGTCATACTAGGTGGGGTTAACCGACTAATAGGGATAAGTGTCCATATCTATTGAATCAAGCAAGGTAGAATCAAATTTATTTTTGCACATGGTAGGTTTTTATGTGCATATTAATCCACAAGCTGACCCAAGGTTCTATCCCTAACGGTTCAATTTCTACGTCAAACTGGGTGGGGTTAACCGACTAAAAGGGATAAGTGTCCATATCTATTGAACCAAGCAAGATAGAATCGATTTTGTTTTTGCAGATGATAGGTTTTTATGTGTATATTAATCCACAAGCTGATCCAAGGTTCTATCGTTAACGGTTCAATTTCTACGTCATACTGTGTGGGGTTAACCGACTAAAAGGGATAAGTGTCCATATCTATTGAACCAAGCAAGACAGAATCGATTTTATTTCTGCAGATGGTAGGTTTTTATGTGTGTATTAATCCACAAGCTGATCCAAGGTTCTATCGTTAACGGTTCAATTTCTACGTCATACTGGGTGGGGTTAACCGACTAATAGGGATAAGTGTCCATATCTATTGAACCAAGCAAGGTAGAATCGAATTTATTTTTGCAGATGGTAGATTTTTATGTGTGTATTAATCCACAAGCTGATCCAAGGTTCTATCGTTAACGGTTCAATTTCTACGTCATACTGTGTGGGGTTAACCGAATAAAAGGGATAAGTGTCCATATCTATTGAACCAAGCAAGACAGAATCGATTTTATTTCTGCAGATGGTAGGTTTTTATGTGTGTATTAATCCACAAGCTGATCCAAGGTTCTGTCGCTAACGGTTCAATTTCTACGTCATAAAAGGGATAAGTGTCCACATCTATTGAACCGAGCAAAATATAATCGATTTTATTTTTGCAGATTATAGGTTTTTATGTGTATATTAATACACAAGCTGATCCAAGGTTCTATCGCTAACGGTTCAATTTCTACGTCATACTGTGTGGGGTTAACCGACTAAAAGGGATAAGTGTCCATATCTATTGAACCAAGCAAGATAGAATCGATTTTGTTTTTGCAGATGATAGGTTTTTATGTGTAGATTAATCCACAAGCCGATACAAGGTTCTATCGCTAACGGTTCAATTTCTACGTCATTCTGGGTGGGGTTAACCGACTAATAGGGATAAGTGTCTATATCTATTGAACCAAGCAAGGTAGAATCGAATTTATTTTTGCAGATGGTAGGTTTTTATGTGGATATTAATCCACAAACTGATCCAAGGTTCTATCGCTAACGGTTCAATTTCTACGTCATACTAGGTGGGGTTAACCGACTAATAGGGATAAGTGTCCATATCTATTGAACCAAGCAAGGTAGAATCAAATTTATTTTTGCACATGGTAGGTTTTTATGTGCATATTAATCCACAAGCTGACCCAAGGTTCTATCCCTAACGGTTCAATTTCTACGTCAAACTGGGTGGGGTTAACCGACTAAAAGGGATTAGTGTCCATATCTATTGAACCAAGCAAGATAGAATCGATTTTGTTTTTGCAGATGATAGGTTTTTATGTGTATATTAATCCACAAGCTGATCCAAGGTTCTATCGTTAACGGTTCAATTTCTACGTCATACTGTGTGGGGTTAACCGACTAAAAGGGATAAGTGTCCATATCTATTGAACCAAGCAAGACAGAATCGATTTTATTTCTGCAGATGGTAGGTTTTTATGTGTGTATTAATCCACAAGCTGATCCAAGGTTCTATCGTTAACGGTTCAATTTCTACGTCATACTGGGTGGGGTTAACCGACTAATAGGGATAAGTGTCCATATCTATTGAACCAAGCAAGGTAGAATCGAATTTATTTTTGCAGATGGTAGATTTTTATGTGTATATTAATCCACAAGCTGATCCAAGGTTCTATCGTTAACGGTTCAATTTCTACGTCATACTGTGTGGGGTTAACCGAATAAAAGGGATAAGTGTCCATATCTATTGAACCAAGCAAGACAGAATCGATTTTATTTCTGCAGATGGTAGGTTTTTATGTGTGTATTAATCCACAAGCTGATCCAAGGTTCTGTCGCTAACGGTTCAATTTCTACGTCATAAAAGGGATAAGTGTCCACATCTATTGAACCAAGCAAAATATAATCGATTTTATTTTTGCAGATTATAGGTTTTTATGTGTACATTAATCCGCAAGCTGACCCAAGGTTCTGTCGTTAACGGTTTAGTTTCTACGTCAAAGTGGATGGGGTTAACCGACTAAAAGGGATAAGTGTCCATATCTATTGAACCAAGCAAGATAGAATCGATTTTGTTTTTGCAGATGATAGGTTTTTATGTGTATATTAATCCACAAGCTGATCCAAGGTTCTATCGCTAACGGTTCAATTTCTACGTCATACTAGGTGGGGTTAACCGACTAATAGGGATAAGTGTCCATATCTATTGAACCAAGCAAGGTAGAATCAAATTTATTTTTGCACATGGTAGGTTTTTATGTGCATATTAATCCACAAGCTGACCCAAGGTTCTATCCCTAACGGTTCAATTTCTACGTCAAACTGGGTGGGGTTAACCGACTAAAAGGGATAAGTGTCCATATCTATTGAACCAAGCAAGATAGAATCGATTTTGTTTTTGCAGATGATAGGTTTTTATGTGTATATTAATCCACAAGCTGATCCAAGGTTCTATCGTTAACGGTTCAATTTCTACGTCATACTGTGTGGGGTTAACCGACTAAAAGGGATAAGTGTCCATATCTATTGAACCAAGCAAGACAGAATCGATTTTATTTCTGCAGATGGTAGGTTTTTATGTGTGTATTAATCCACAAGCTGATCCAAGGTTCTATCGTTAACGGTTCAATTTCTACGTCATACTGGGTGGGGTTAACCGACTAATAGGGATAAGTGTCCATATCTATTGAACCAAGCAAAGTAGAATCGAATTTATTTTTGCAGATGGTAGATTTTTATGTGTATATTAATCCACAAGCTGATCCAAGGTTCTATCGTTAACGGTTCAATTTCTACGTCATACTGTGTGGGGTTAACCGAATAAAAGGGATAAGTGTCCATATCTATTGAACCAAGCAAGACAGAATCGATTTTATTTCTGCAGATGGTAGGTTTTTATGTGTGTATTAATCCACAAGCTGATCCAAGGTTCTGTCGCTAACGGTTCAATTTCTACGTCATAAAAGGGATAAGTGTCCACATCTATTGAACCAAGCAAAATATAATCGATTTTATTTTTGCAGATTATAGGTTTTTATGTGTATATTAATACACAAGCTGATCCAAGGTTCTATCGCTAACGGTTCAATTTCTACGTCATACTGTGTGGGGTTAACCGACTAAAAGGGATAAGTGTCCATATCTATTGAAACAAGCAAGACAGAATCGATTTTGTTTTTGCAGATGATAGGTTTTTATGTGTAGATTAATCCACAAGCCGATACAAGGTTCTATCGCTAACGGTTCAATTTCTACGTCATTCTGGGTGGGGTTAACCGACTAATAGGGATAAGTGTCTATATCTATTGAACCAAGCAAGGTAGAATCGAATTTATTTTTGCAGATGGTAGGTTTTTATGTGGATATTAATCCACAAACTGATCCAAGGTTCTATCGCTAACGGTTCAGTTTCTACGTCAAACTGGGTGAGGTTAACCGACTAAATGGGATAAGTGTCCATATCTATTGAACCAAGCAAGACAGAATCGACTTTATTTTTGCAGATGGTAGGCTTTTATGTGTATATTAATCCAAAAGCTGATCCAAGATTCTATCGCTAACGGTTCAATTTCTACGTCACACTGGGTGGGGTTAACCGACTAAAAGGGATAAGTGTCCATATCTATTGAACCATGCAAGATAGAATCGATTTTGTTTTTGCAGATGATAGGTTTTTATGTGTACATTAATCCGCAAGCTGATCCAAGGTTCTGTCGTTAACGGTTTAGTTTCTACGTCAAAGTGGATGGGGTTAACCGACTAAAAGGGATAAGTGTCCACATCTATTGAACCAAGCAAGATAGAATCGATTTTGTTTTTGCAGATGATAGGTTTTTATGTGTATATTAATCCACAAGCTGATCCAAGGTTATATCGTTAACGGTTCAATTTCTACGTCAAAATGGGTGGGGTTAACCGACTAAAAGGGATAAGTGTCCATATCTATTGAACCAAGCAAGATAGAATCGATTTTGTTTTTGCAGATGATAGGTTTTTATGTGTACATTAATCCGCAAGCTGACCCAAGGTTCTGTCGTTAACGGTTTAGTTTCTACGTCAAAGTGGATGGGGTTAACCGACTAAAAGGGATAAGTGTCCATATCTATTGAACCAAGCAAGATAGAATCGATTTTGTTTTTGCAGATGATAGGTTTTTATGTGTATATTAATCCACAAGCTGATCCAAGGTTCTATCGCTAACGGTTCAATTTCTACGTCATACTAGGTGGGGTTAACCGACTAATAGGGATAAGTGTCCATATCTATTGAACCAAGCAAGGTAGAATCAAATTTATTTTTGCACATGGTAGGTTTTTATGTGCATATTAATCCACAAGCTGACCCAAGGTTCTATCCCTAACGGTTCAATTTCTACGTCAAACTGGGTGGGGTTAACCGACTAAAAGGGATTAGTGTCCATATCTATTGAACCAAGCAAGATAGAATCGATTTTGTTTTTGCAGATGATAGGTTTTTATGTGTATATTAATCCACAAGCTGATCCAAGGTTCTATCGTTAACGGTTCAATTTCTACGTCATACTGTGTGGGGTTAACCGACTAAAAGGGATAAGTGTCCATATCTATTGAACCAAGCAAGACAGAATCGATTTTATTTCTGCAGATGGTAGGTTTTTATGTGTGTATTAATCCACAAGCTGATCCAAGGTTCTATCGTTAACGGTTCAATTTCTACGTCATACTGGGTGGGGTTAACCGACTAATAGGGATAAGTGTCCATATCTATTGAACCAAGCAAGGTAGAATCGAATTTATTTTTGCAGATGGTAGATTTTTATGTGTATATTAATCCACAAGCTGATCCAAGGTTCTATCGTTAACGGTTCAATTTCTACGTCATACTGTGTGGGGTTAACCGAATAAAAGGGATAAGTGTCCATATCTATTGAACCAAGCAAGACAGAATCGATTTTATTTCTGCAGATGGTAGGTTTTTATGTGTGTATTAATCCACAAGCTGATCCAAGGTTCTGTCGCTAACGGTTCAATTTCTACGTCATAAAAGGGATAAGTGTCCACATCTATTGAACCAAGCAAAATATAATCGATTTTATTTTTGCAGATTATAGGTTTTTATGTGTACATTAATCCGCAAGCTGACCCAAGGTTCTGTCGTTAACGGTTTAGTTTCTACGTCAAAGTGGATGGGGTTAACCGACTAAAAGGGATAAGTGTCCATATCTATTGAACCAAGCAAGATAGAATCGATTTTGTTTTTGCAGATGATAGGTTTTTATGTGTATATTAATCCACAAGCTGATCCAAGGTTCTATCGCTAACGGTTCAATTTCTACGTCATACTAGGTGGGGTTAACCGACTAATAGGGATAAGTGTCCATATCTATTGAATCAAGCAAGGTAGAATCAAATTTATTTTTGCACATGGTAGGTTTTTATGTGCATATTAATCCACAAGCTGACCCAAGGTTCTATCCCTAACGGTTCAATTTCTACGTCAAACTGGGTGGGGTTAACCGACTAAAAGGGATAAGTGTCCATATCTATTGAACCAAGCAAGATAGAATCGATTTTGTTTTTGCAGATGATAGGTTTTTATGTGTATATTAATCCACAAGCTGATCCAAGGTTCTATCGTTAACGGTTCAATTTCTACGTCATACTGTGTGGGGTTAACCGACTAAAAGGGATAAGTGTCCATATCTATTGAACCAAGCAAGACAGAATCGATTTTATTTCTGCAGATGGTAGGTTTTTATGTGTGTATTAATCCACAAGCTGATCCAAGGTTCTATCGTTAACGGTTCAATTTCTACGTCATACTGGGTGGGGTTAACCGACTAATAGGGATAAGTGTCCATATCTATTGAACCAAGCAAAGTAGAATCGAATTTATTTTTGCAGATGGTAGATTTTTATGTGTATATTAATCCACAAGCTGATCCAAGGTTCTATCGTTAACGGTTCAATTTCTACGTCATACTGTGTGGGGTTAACCGAATAAAAGGGATAAGTGTCCATATCTATTGAACCAAGCAAGACAGAATCGATTTTATTTCTGCAGATGGTAGGTTTTTATGTGTGTATTAATCCACAAGCTGATCCAAGGTTCTGTCGCTAACGGTTCAATTTCTACGTCATAAAAGGGATAAGTGTCCACATCTATTGAACCAAGCAAAATATAATCGATTTTATTTTTCCAGATTATAGGTTTTTATGTGTATATTAATACACAAGCTGATCCAAGGTTCTATCGCTAACGGTTCAATTTCTACGTCATACTGTGTGGGGTTAACCGACTAAAAGGGATAAGTGTCCATATCTATTGAAACAAGCAAGACAGAATCGATTTTGTTTTTGCAGATGATAGGTTTTTATGTGTAGATTAATCCACAAGCCGATACAAGGTTCTATCGCTAACGGTTCAATTTCTACGTCATTCTGGGTGGGGTTAACCGACTAATAGGGATAAGTGTCTATATCTATTGAACCAAGCAAGGTAGAATCGAATTTATTTTTGCAGATGGTAGGTTTTTATGTGGATATTAATCCACAAACTGATCCAAGGTTCTATCGCTAACGGTTCAGTTTCTACGTCAAACTGGGTGAGGTTAACCGACTAAATGGGATAAGTGTCCATATCTATTGAACCAAGCAAGACAGAATCGACTTTATTTTTGCAGATGGTAGGCTTTTATGTGTATATTAATCCAAAAGCTGATCCAAGATTCTATCGCTAACGGTTCAATTTCTACGTCACACTGGGTGGGGTTAACCGACTAAAAGGGATAAGTGTCCATATCTATTGAACCATGCAAGATAGAATCGATTTTGTTTTTGCAGATGATAGGTTTTTATTTGTACATTAATCCGCAAGCTGATCCAAGGTTCTGTCGTTAACGGTTTAGTTTCTACGTCAAAGTGGATGGGGTTAACCGACTAAAAGGGATAAGTGTCCACATCTATTGAACCAAGCAAGATAGAATCGATTTTGTTTTTGCAGATGATAGGTTTTTATGTGTATATTAATCCACAAGCTGATCCAAGGTTATATCGTTAACGGTTCAATTTCTACGTCAAAATGGGTGGGGTTAACCGACTAAAAGGGATAAGTGTCCATATCTATTGAACCAAGCAAGATAGAATCGATTTTGTTTTTGCAGATGATAGGTTTTTATGTGTACATTAATCCGCAAGCTGACCCAAGGTTCTGTCGTTAACGGTTTAGTTTCTACGTCAAAGTGGATGGGGTTAACCGACTAAAAGGGATAAGTGTCCATATCTATTGAACCAAGCAAGATAGAATCGATTTTGTTTTTGCAGATGATAGGTTTTTATGTGTATATTAATCCACAAGCTGATACAAGGTTCTATCGTTAACGGTTCAATTTCTACGTCATACTGGGTGGGGTTAACCGACTAAAAGGGATAAGTGTCCATATCTATTGAACCATGCAAGATAGAATCGATTTTGTTTTTGCAGATGATAGGTTTTTATGTGTATATTAATCCACAAGCTGATCCAAGGTTATATCGTTAACTGTTCAATTTCTACGTCAAAATGGGTGGGGTTAACCGACTAAAAGGGATAAGTGTCCATATCTATTGAACCATGCAAGATAGAATCGATTTTGTTTTTGCAGATGATAGGTTTTTATGTGTATATTAATCCACAAGCTGATCTAAGGTTCTATCGCTAACGGTTCAATTTCTACGTCATACTGGGTGGGGTTAACCGACTAAAAGGGATAAGTGTCCATATCTATTGAACCATGCAAGATAGAATCGATTTTGTTTTTGCAGATGATAGGTTTTTATGTGTATATTAATCCACAAGCTGATCCAAGGTTATATCGTTAACGGTTCAATTTCTACGTCAAAATGGGTGGGGTTAACCGACTAAAAGGGATAAGTGTCCATATCTATTGAACCATGCAAGATAGAATCGATTTTGTTTTTGCAGATGATAGGTTTTTATGTGTATATTAATCCACAAGCTGATCCAAGGTTATATCGTTAACGGTTCAATTTCTACGTCAAAATGGGTGGGGTTAACCGACTAAAAGGGATAAGTGTCCATATCTATTGAACCAAGCAAGATAGAATCGATTTTGTTTTTGCAAATGATAGGTTTTTATGTGTATATTAATCCACAAGCCGATCCAAGGTTATATCGTTAACGGTTCAATTTCTACGTCAAAATGGGTGGGGTTAACCGACTAAAAGGGATAAGTGTCCATATCTATTGAACCAAGCAAAATAGAATCGATTTTATTTTTGCAGATTATAGGTTTTTATGTGTATATCAATCCACAAGCTGATCCAAGGTTCTATCGCTAACGGTTCAATTTCTACGTCATACTGTGTGGGGTTAACCGACTAAAAGGGATAAGTGTCCATATCTATTGAACCAAGCAAGATAGAATCGATTTTGTTTTTGCAAATGATAGGTTTTTATGTGCATATTTATCCACAAGCTGATCCAAGGTTTTATCGCTAACGGTTCAACTTCTACGTGAAACTGGGTGAGGTTAACCGACTAAAAAGGGATAAGTGTCCATATCTATTGAACCAGGCAAGACAGAATCGATTTTATTTTTGCAGATGGTAGGTTTTTATGTGCATATTAATCCACAAGCCGATCCAAGGTTCTATCGCTAACGGTTCAATTTCTACGTCATACTGGGTGGGGTTAACCGACTAATAGCGATAAGTGTCAATATCTATTGAACCAAGCAAGGTAGAATCGAATTATTTTTGCAGATGGTAGGTTTTTATGTGGATATTAATCCACAAGCTGATCCAAGGTTCTATCGCTAATGGTTCAATTTCTACGTCAAACTGGGTGAGGTTAACCGACTAAAAGGGATAAGTGTCCATATCTATTGAACCAAGCAAGACAGAATCGATTTTATTTTTGCAGATGGTAGGCTTTTATGTGTATATTAATCCAAAAGCTGATCCAAGATTCTATCGCTAACGGTTCAATTTCTACGTCACACTGGGTGGGGTTAACCGACTAAAAGGGATAAGTGTCCATATCTATTGAACCATGCAAGATAGAATCGATTTTGTTTTTGCAGATGATAGGTTTTTATGTGTACATTAATGCGCAAGCTGATCCAAGGTTCTGTCGTTAACGGTTTAGTTTCTACGTCAAAGTGGATGGGGTTAACCGACTAAAAGGGATAAGTGTCCATATCTATTGAACCAACCAAGATAGAATCGATTTTGTTTTTGCAGATGATAGGTTTTTATGTGTATATTAATCCACAAGCTGAAATAAGGTTATATCGTTAACGGTTCAATTTCTACGTCAAAATGGGTGGGGTTAACCGACTAAAAGGGATAAGTGTCCATATCTATTGAACCAAGCAAGATAGAATCGATTTTGTTTTTGCAGATGATAGGTTTTTATGTGTACATTAATCCGCAAGCTGACCCAAGGTTCTGTCGTTAACGGTTTAGCTTCTACGTCAAAGTGGATGGGGTTAACCGACTAAAAGGGATAAGTGTCCATATCTATTGAACCATGCAAGATAGAATCGATTTTGTTTTTGCAGATGATAGGTTTTTATGTGTATATTAATCCACAAGCTGATCCAAGGTTATATCGTTAACGGTTCAATTTCTACGTCAAAATGGGTGGGGTTAACCGACTAAAAGGGATAAGTGTCCATATCTATTGAACCAAGCAAGATAGAATCGATTTTGTTTTTGCAAATGATAGGTTTTTATGTGTATATTAATACACGAGCCGATCCAAGGTTATATCGTTAACGGTTCAATTTCTACGTCAAAATGGGTGGGGTTAACCGACTAAAAGGGATAAGTGTCCATATCTATTGAACCAAGCAAAATAGAATCGATTTTATTTTTGCAGATTATAGGTTTTTATGTGTATATCAATCCACAAGCTGATCCAAGGTTCTATCGCTAACGGTTCAATTTCTACGTCATACTGTGTGGGGTTAACCGACTAAAAGGGATAAGTGTCCATATCTATTGAACCAAGCAGGATAGAATCGATTTTGTTTTTGCAAATGATAGGTTTTTATGTGCATATTAATCCACAAGCTGATCCAAGGTTTTATCGCTAACGGTTCAATTTCTACGTCAAACTGGGTGAGGTTAACCGACTAAAAGGGATAAGTGTCCATATCTATTGAACCAAGCAAGACAGAATCGATTTTATTTTTGCAGATGGTAGGTTTTTATGTGCATATTAATCCACAAGCCGATCCAAGGTTCTATCGCTAACGGTTCAATTTCTACGTCATACTGGGTGGGGTTAACCGACTAATAGCGATAAGTGTCAACATCTATTGAACCAAGCAAGGTAGAATCGAATTTATTTTTGCAGATGGTAGGTTTTTATGTGCATATTAATCCACAAGCTGATCCAAGGTTCTATCGCTAACGGTTCAATTTCTACGTCAAACTGGGTGAGGTTAACCGACTAAAAGGGATAAGTGTCCATATCTATTGAACCAAGCAAGACAGAATCGATTTTATTTTTGCACATGGTAGGCTTTTATGTGTATATTAATCCAAAAGCTGATCCAAGATTCTATCGCTAACGGTTCAATTTCTACGTCACACTGGGTGGGGTTAACCGACTAAAAGGGATAAGTGTCCATATCTATTGAACCATGCAAGATATAATCGATTTTGTTTTTGCAGATGATAGGTTTTTATGTGTACATTAATCCGCAAGCTGATCCAAGGTTCTGTCGTTAACGGTTTAGTTTCTACGTCAAAGTGGATGGGGTTAACCGACTAAAAGGGATAAGTGTCCATATCTATTGAACCAAGCAAGATAGAATCGATTTTGTTTTTGCAGATGATAGGTTTTTATGTGTATATTAATCCACAAGCTGATCCAAGGTTATATCGTTAACGGTTCAATTTCTACGTCAAAATGGGTGGGGTTAACCGACTAAAAGGGATAAGTGTCCATATCTATTGAACCAAGCAAGATAGAATTGATTTTGTTTTTGCAGATGATAGGTTTTTATGTGTACATTAATCCGCAAGCTGACCCAAGGTTCTGTCGTTAACGGTTTAGTTTCTACGTCAAAGTGGATGGGGTTAACCGACTAAAAGGGATAAGTGTCCATATCTATTGAACCAAGCAAGATAGAATCGATTTTGTTTTTGCAGATGATAGGTTTTTATGTGTATATTAATCCACAAGCTGATACAAGGTTCTATCGTTAACGGTTCAATTTCTACGTCATACTGGGTGGGGTTAACCGACTAAAAGGGATAAGTGTCCATATCTATTGAACCATGCAAGATAGAATCGATTTTGTTTTTGCAGATGATAGGTTTTTATGTGTATATTAATCCACAAGCTGATCTAAGGTTCTATCGCTAACGGTTCAATTTCTACGTCATACTGGGTGGGGTTAACCGACTAAAAGGGATAAGTGTCCATATCTATTGAACCATGCAAGATAGAATCGATTTTGTTTTTGCAGATGATAGGTTTTTATGTGTATATTAATCGACAAGCTGATCCAAGGTTATATCGTTAACGGTTCAATTTCTACGTCAAAATGGGTGGGGTTAACCGACTAAAAGGGATAAGTGTCCATATCTATTGAACCATGCAAGATAGAATCGATTTTGTTTTTGCAGATGATAGGTTTTTATGTGTATATTAATCCACAAGCTGATCCAAGGTTATATCGTTAACGGTTTAGTTTCTACGTCAAAGTGGATGGGGTTAACCGACTAAAAGGGATAAGTGTCCATATCTATTGAACCAAGCAAGATAGAATCGATTTTGTTTTTGCAGATGATAGGTTTTTATGTGTATATTAATCCACAAGCTGATCCAAGGTTATATCGTTAACGGTTCAATTTCTACGTCAAAATGGGTGGGGTTAACCGACTAAAAGGGATAAGTGTCCATATCTATTGAACCAAGCAAAATAGAATCGATTTTATTTTTGCAGATTATAGGTTTTTATGTGTATATTAATCCACAAGCTGATCCAAGGTTATATCGTTAACGGTTCAATTTCTACGTCATACTGGGTGGGGTTAACCGACTAAAAGGGATAAGTGTCCATATCTATTGAACTAAGCAAGATAGAATCGATTTTGTTTTTGCAGATGATAGTTTTTTATGTGTATATTAATCCACAAGCTGGTCTAAGGTTCTATCGCTAACGGTTCAATTTCTACGTCATACTGGGTGGGGTTAACCGACTAATAGGGATAAGTGTCTATATCTATTGAACCAAGCAAGGTAGAATCGAATTTATTTTTGCAGATGGTAGGTTTTTATGCTTATATTAATCCACAAGCTGATCCAAGGTTCTATCGCTAACCGTTCAATTTCTACGTCATAATGTGTGGGGTTAACCGACTAAAAGGGATAAGTGTCCATATCTATTGAACCAAGCAAGATAGAATCGATTTTGTTTTTGCAGATGATAGTTTTTTATGTGTATATTAATCCACAAGCCGATACAAGGTTCTATCGCTAACGGTTCAATTTCTACGTCATACTGGGTGGGGTTAACCGACTAATAGGGATAAGTGTCTATATCTATTGAACCAAGCAAGGTAGAATCGAATTTATTTTTGCAGATGGTAGGTTTTTATGTGTATATTAATCCACAAGCCGATCCAAGGTTCTATCGCTAAAGGTTCAATTTCTACGTCATACTGGGTGGGGTTAACCGACTAATAGCGATAAGTGTCAACATCTATTGAACCAAGGAAGGTAGAATCGAATTTATTTTTGCAGATGATAGTTTTTTATGTGTATATTAATCCAAAAGCTGATCCAAGGTTCTATCGCTAACGGTTCAATTTCTACGTCATACTGGGTGGGGTTAACCGACTAATAGGGATAAGTGTCTATATCTATTGAACCAAGCAAGGTAGGATCGAATTTATTTTTGCAGATGGTAGGTTTTTATGTGTATATTAATCCACAAGCCGATCCAAGGTTCTATCGCTAACGGTTCAATTTCTACGTCATACTGGGTGGGGTTAACCGACTAAAAGGGATAAGTGTCCATATCTATTGAACCAAGCAAGATAGAATCGATTTTGTTTTTGCAGATGATAGTTTTTTATGTGTATATTAATCCACAAGCCGATCCAAGGTTCTATCGCTAACGGTTCAATTTCTACGTCATACTGGGTGGGGTTAACCGACTAATAGGGATAAGTGTCTATATCTATTGAACCAAGCAAGGTAGAATCGAATTTATTTTTGCAGATGGTAGGTTTTTATGTGTATATTAATCCACAAGCCGATCCAAGGTTCTATCGCTAACGGTTCAATTTCTACGTCAAACTGGGTGAGGTTAACCGACTAAAAGGGATAAGTGTCCATATCTATTGATCCAAGTAAGACAGAATCGATTTTATTTTTGCAAATGATAGGTTTTTATGTGTATATTAATCCACAAGCTGATCCAAGGTTATATCGTTACCGGTTCAATTTCTACGTCAAAATGGGTGGGGTTAACCGACTAAAAGGGATAAGTGTCCATATCTATTGAACCAAGCAAGATAGAATCGATTTTGTTTTTGCAAATGATAGCTTTTTATGTGTATATTAATTCACAAGCCGATCCAATGTTCTATCGCTAACGGTTCAATTTCTACGTCATACTGTGTGGGGTTAACCGACTAAAAGGGATAAGTGTCCATATCTATTGAACCAAGCAAGATAGAATCGATTTTGTTTTTGCAGATGATAGGTTTTTATGTGTATATTAATCCACAAGCCGATCCAAGGTTCTATCGCTAACGGTTCAATTTCTACGTCATACTGGGTGGGGTTAACCGACTAAAAGGGATAAGTGCCCATATCTATTGAACCAAGCAAAATAGAATCGATTTTATTTTTGCAGATTATAGGTTTTTATGTGTATATCAATCCACAAGCTGATCCAAGGTTCTATCGCTAACGGTTCAATTTCTACGTCATACTGTGTGGGGTTAACCGACTAAAAGGGATAAGTGTCCATATCTATTGAACCAAGCAAGATAGAATCGATTTTGTTTTTGCAAATGATAGGTTTTTATGTGCATATTAATCCATAAGCTGATCCAAGGTTTTATCGCTAACGGTTCAATTTCTACGTCAAACTGGGTGAGGTTAACCGACTAAAAGGGATAAGTGTCCATATCTATTGATCCAAGCAAGACAGAATCGATTTTGTTTTTGCAGATGATAGTTTTTTATGTGTATATTAATCCACAAGCCGATCCAAGGTTCTATCGCTAACGGTTCAATTTCTACGTCATACTGGGTGGGGTTAACCGACTAATAGGGATAAGTGTCTATATCTATTGAACCAAGCAAGGTAGAATCGAATTTATTTTTGCAGATGGTAGGTTTTTATGTGTATATTAATCCACAAGCCGATCCAAGGTTCTATCGCTAACGGTTCAATTTCTACGTCAAACTGGGTGAGGTTAACCGACTAAAAGGGATAAGTGTCCATATCTATTGATCCAAGCAAGACAGAATCGATTTTATTTTTGCAAATGATAGGTTTTTATGTGTATATTAATCCACAAGCTGATCCAAGGTTATATCGTTACCGGTTCAATTTCTACGTCAAAATGGGTGGGGTTAACCGACTAAAAGGGATAAGTGTCCATATCTATTGAACCAAGCAAGATAGAATCGATTTTGTTTTTGCAGATGATAGTTTTTTATGTGTATATTAATTCACAAGCCGATCCAAGGTTCTATCGCTAACGGTTCAATTTCTACGTCATACTGTGTGGGGTTAACCGACTAAAAGGGATAAGTGTCCATATCTATTGAACCAAGCAAGATAGAATCGATTTTGTTTTTGCAGATGATAGTTTTTTATGTGTATATTAATTCACAAGCCGATCCGAGGTTCTATCGCTAACGGTTCAATTTCTACGTCATACTGTGTGGGGTTAACCGACTAAAAGGGATAAGTGTCCATATCTATTGAACCAAGCAAAATAGAATCGATTTTATTTTTGCAGATTATAGGTTTTTATGTGTATATCAATCCACAAGCTGATCCAAGGTTCTATCGCTAACGGTTCAATTTCTACGTCATACTGTGTGGGGTTAACCGACTAAAAGGGATAAGTGTCCATATCTATTGAACCAAGCAAGATAGAATCGATTTTGTTTTTGCAAATGATAGGTTTTTATGTGCATATTAATCCACAAGCTGATCCAAGGTTTTATCGCTAACGGTTCAATTTCTACGTCATACTGTGTGGGGTTAACCGACTAAAAGGGATAAGTGTCCATATCTATTGAACCAAGCAAGATAGAATCGATTTTGTTTTTGCAGATGATAGGTTTTTATTTGTACATTAATCCGCAAGCTGATCCAAGGTTCTGTCGTTAACGGTTTAGTTTCTACGTCAAAGTGGATGGGGTTAACCGACTAAAAGGGATAAGTGTCCACATCTATTGAACCAAGCAAGATAGAATCGATTTTGTTTTTGCAGATGATAGGTTTTTATGTGTATATTAATCCACAAGCTGATCCAAGGTTCTATCGCTAACGGTTCAATTTCTACGTCATACTAGGTGGGGTTAACCGACTAATAGGGATAAGTGTCCATATCTATTGAACCAAGCAAGGTAGAATCAAATTTATTTTTGCACATGGTAGGTTTTTATGTGCATATTAATCCACAAGCTGACCCAAGGTTCTATCCCTAACGGTTCAATTTCTACGTCAAACTGGGTGGGGTTAACCGACTAAAAGGGATAAGTGTCCATATCTATTGAACCAAGCAAGATAGAATCGATTTTGTTTTTGCAGATGATAGGTTTTTATGTGTATATTAATCCACAAGCTGATCCAAGGTTCTATCGTTAACGGTTCAATTTCTACGTCATACTGTGTGGGGTTAACCGACTAAAAGGGATAAGTGTCCATATCTATTGAACCAAGCAAGACAGAATCGATTTTATTTCTGCAGATGGTAGGTTTTTATGTGTGTATTAATCCACAAGCTGATCCAAGGTTCTATCGTTAACGGTTCAATTTCTACGTCATACTGGGTGGGGTTAACCGACTAATAGGGATAAGTGTCCATATCTATTGAACCAAGCAAAGTAGAATCGAATTTATTTTTGCAGATGGTAGATTTTTATGTGTATATTAATCCACAAGCTGATCCAAGGTTCTATCGTTAACGGTTCAATTTCTACGTCATACTGTGTGGGGTTAACCGAATAAAAGGGATAAGTGTCCATATCTATTGAACCAAGCAAGACAGAATCGATTTTATTTCTGCAGATGGTAGGTTTTTATGTGTGTATTAATCCACAAGCTGATCCAAGGTTCTGTCGCTAACGGTTCAATTTCTACGTCATAAAAGGGATAAGTGTCCACATCTATTGAACCAAGCAAAATATAATCGATTTTATTTTTGCAGATTATAGGTTTTTATGTGTATATTAATACACAAGCTGATCCAAGGTTCTATCGCTAACGGTTCAATTTCTACGTCATACTGTGTGGGGTTAACCGACTAAAAGGGATAAGTGTCCATATCTATTGAAACAAGCAAGACAGAATCGATTTTGTTTTTGCAGATGATAGGTTTTTATGTGTAGATTAATCCACAAGCCGATACAAGGTTCTATCGCTAACGGTTCAATTTCTACGTCATTCTGGGTGGGGTTAACCGACTAATAGGGATAAGTGTCTATATCTATTGAACCAAGCAAGGTAGAATCGAATTTATTTTTGCAGATGGTAGGTTTTTATGTGGATATTAATCCACAAACTGATCCAAGGTTCTATCGCTAACGGTTCAGTTTCTACGTCAAACTGGGTGAGGTTAACCGACTAAATGGGATAAGTGTCCATATCTATTGAACCAAGCAAGACAGAATCGACTTTATTTTTGCAGATGGTAGGCTTTTATGTGTATATTAATCCAAAAGCTGATCCAAGATTCTATCGCTAACGGTTCAATTTCTACGTCACACTGGGTGGGGTTAACCGACTAAAAGGGATAAGTGTCCATATCTATTGAACCATGCAAGATAGAATCGATTTTGTTTTTGCAGATGATAGGTTTTTATTTGTACATTAATCCGCAAGCTGATCCAAGGTTCTGTCGTTAACGGTTTAGTTTCTACGTCAAAGTGGATGGGGTTAACCGACTAAAAGGGATAAGTGTCCACATCTATTGAACCAAGCAAGATAGAATCGATTTTGTTTTTGCAGATGATAGGTTTTTATGTGTATATTAATCCACAAGCTGATCCAAGGTTATATCGTTAACGGTTCAATTTCTACGTCAAAATGGGTGGGGTTAACCGACTAAAAGGGATAAGTGTCCATATCTATTGAACCAAGCAAGATAGAATCGATTTTGTTTTTGCAGATGATAGGTTTTTATGTGTACATTAATCCGCAAGCTGACCCAAGGTTCTGTCGTTAACGGTTTAGTTTCTACGTCAAAGTGGATGGGGTTAACCGACTAAAAGGGATAAGTGTCCATATCTATTGAACCAAGCAAGATAGAATCGATTTTGTTTTTGCAGATGATAGGTTTTTATGTGTATATTAATCCACAAGCTGATACAAGGTTCTATCGTTAACGGTTCAATTTCTACGTCATACTGGGTGGGGTTAACCGACTAAAAGGGATAAGTGTCCATATCTATTGAACCATGCAAGATAGAATCGATTTTGTTTTTGCAGATGATAGGTTTTTATGTGTATATTAATCCACAAGCTGATCTAAGGTTCTATCGCTAACGGTTCAATTTCTACGTCATACTGGGTGGGGTTAACCGACTAAAAGGGATAAGTGTCCATATCTATTGAACCATGCAAGATAGAATCGATTTTGTTTTTGCAGATGATAGGTTTTTATGTGTATATTAATCCACAAGCTGATCCAAGGTTATATCGTTAACTGTTCAATTTCTACGTCAAAATGGGTGGGGTTAACCGACTAAAAGGGATAAGTGTCCATATCTATTGAACCATGCAAGATAGAATCGATTTTGTTTTTGCAGATGATAGGTTTTTATGTGTATATTAATCCACAAGCTGATCTAAGGTTCTATCGCTAACGGTTCAATTTCTACGTCATACTGGGTGGGGTTAACCGACTAAAAGGGATAAGTGTCCATATCTATTGAACCATGCAAGATAGAATCGATTTTGTTTTTGCAGATGATAGGTTTTTATGTGTATATTAATCCACAAGCTGATCCAAGGTTATATCGTTAACGGTTCAATTTCTACGTCAAAATGGGTGGGGTTAACCGACTAAAAGGGATAAGTGTCCATATCTATTGAACCATGCAAGATAGAATCGATTTTGTTTTTGCAGATGATAGGTTTTTATGTGTATATTAATCCACAAGCTGATCCAAGGTTATATCGTTAACGGTTCAATTTCTACGTCAAAATGGGTGGGGTTAACCGACTAAAAGGGATAAGTGTCCATATCTATTGAACCAAGCAAGATAGAATCGATTTTGTTTTTGCAAATGATAGGTTTTTATGTGTATATTAATCCACAAGCCGATCCAAGGTTATATCGTTAACGGTTCAATTTCTACGTCAAAATGGGTGGGGTTAACCGACTAAAAGGGATAAGTGTCCATATCTATTGAACCAAGCAAAATAGAATCGATTTTATTTTTGCAGATTATAGGCTTTTATGTGTATATCAATCCACAAGCTGATCCAAGGTTCTATCGCTAACGGTTCAATTTCTACGTCATACTGTGTGGGGTTAACCGACTAAAAGGGATAAGTGTCCATATCTATTGAACCAAGCAAGATAGAATCGATTTTGTTTTTGCAAATGATAGGTTTTTATGTGCATATTTATCCACAAGCTGATCCAAGGTTTTATCGCTAACGGTTCAACTTCTACGTGAAACTGGGTGAGGTTAACCGACTAAAAAGGGATAAGTGTCCATATCTATTGAACCAGGCAAGACAGAATCGATTTTATTTTTGCAGATGGTAGGTTTTTATGTGCATATTAATCCACAAGCCGATCCAAGGTTCTATCGCTAACGGTTCAATTTCTACGTCATACTGGGTGGGGTTAACCGACTAATAGCGATAAGTGTCAATATCTATTGAACCAAGCAAGGTAGAATCGAATTATTTTTGCAGATGGTAGGTTTTTATGTGGATATTAATCCACAAGCTGATCCAAGGTTCTATCGCTAATGGTTCAATTTCTACGTCAAACTGGGTGAGGTTAACCGACTAAAAGGGATAAGTGTCCATATCTATTGAACCAAGCAAGACAGAATCGATTTTATTTTTGCAGATGGTAGGCTTTTATGTGTATATTAATCCAAAAGCTGATCCAAGATTCTATCGCTAACGGTTCAATTTCTACGTCACACTGGGTGGGGTTAACCGACTAAAAGGGATAAGTGTCCATATCTATTGAACCATGCAAGATAGAATCGATTTTGTTTTTGCAGATGATAGGTTTTTATGTGTACATTAATGCGCAAGCTGATCCAAGGTTCTGTCGTTAACGGTTTAGTTTCTACGTCAAAGTGGATGGGGTTAACCGACTAAAAGGGATAAGTGTCCATATCTATTGAACCAACCAAGATAGAATCGATTTTGTTTTTGCAGATGATAGGTTTTTATGTGTATATTAATCCACAAGCTGAAATAAGGTTATATCGTTAACGGTTCAATTTCTACGTCAAAATGGGTGGGGTTAACCGACTAAAAGGGATAAGTGTCCATATCTATTGAACCAAGCAAGATAGAATCGATTTTGTTTTTGCAGATGATAGGTTTTTATGTGTACATTAATCCGCAAGCTGACCCAAGGTTCTGTCGTTAACGGTTTAGCTTCTACGTCAAAGTGGATGGGGTTAACCGACTAAAAGGGATAAGTGTCCATATCTATTGAACCATGCAAGATAGAATCGATTTTGTTTTTGCAGATGATAGGTTTTTATGTGTATATTAATCCACAAGCTGATCCAAGGTTATATCGTTAACGGTTCAATTTCTACGTCAAAATGGGTGGGGTTAACCGACTAAAAGGGATAAGTGTCCATATCTATTGAACCAAGCAAGATAGAATCGATTTTGTTTTTGCAAATGATAGGTTTTTATGTGTATATTAATACACAAGCCGATCCAAGGTTATATCGTTAACGGTTCAATTTCTACGTCAAAATGGGTGGGGTTAACCGACTAAAAGGGATAAGTGTCCATATCTATTGAACCAAGCAAAATAGAATCGATTTTATTTTTGCAGATTATAGGTTTTTATGTGTATATCAATCCACAAGCTGATCCAAGGTTCTATCGCTAACGGTTCAATTTCTACGTCATACTGTGTGGGGTTAACCGACTAAAAGGGATAAGTGTCCATATCTATTGAACCAAGCAGGATAGAATCGATTTTGTTTTTGCAAATGATAGGTTTTTATGTGCATATTAATCCACAAGCTGATCCAAGGTTTTATCGCTAACGGTTCAATTTCTACGTCAAACTGGGTGAGGTTAACCGACTAAAAGGGATAAGTGTCCATATCTATTGAACCAAGCAAGACAGAATCGATTTTATTTTTGCAGATGGTAGGTTTTTATGTGCATATTAATCCACAAGCCGATCCAAGGTTCTATCGCTAACGGTTCAATTTCTACGTCATACTGGGTGGGGTTAACCGACTAATAGCGATAAGTGTCAACATCTATTGAACCAAGCAAGGTAGAATCGAATTTATTTTTGCAGATGGTAGGTTTTTATGTGCATATTAATCCACAAGCTGATCCAAGGTTCTATCGCTAACGGTTCAATTTCTACGTCAAACTGGGTGAGGTTAACCGACTAAAAGGGATAAGTGTCCATATCTATTGAACCAAGCAAGACAGAATCGATTTTATTTTTGCACATGGTAGGCTTTTATGTGTATATTAATCCAAAAGCTGATCCAAGATTCTATCGCTAACGGTTCAATTTCTACGTCACACTGGGTGGGGTTAACCGACTAAAAGGGATAAGTGTCCATATCTATTGAACCATGCAAGATATAATCGATTTTGTTTTTGCAGATGATAGGTTTTTATGTGTACATTAATCCGCAAGCTGATCCAAGGTTCTGTCGTTAACGGTTTAGTTTCTACGTCAAAGTGGATGGGGTTAACCGACTAAAAGGGATAAGTGTCCATATCTATTGAACCAAGCAAGATAGAATCGATTTTGTTTTTGCAGATGATAGGTTTTTATGTGTATATTAATCCACAAGCTGATCCAAGGTTATATCGTTAACGGTTCAATTTCTACGTCAAAATGGGTGGGGTTAACCGACTAAAAGGGATAAGTGTCCATATCTATTGAACCAAGCAAGATAGAATTGATTTTGTTTTTGCAGATGATAGGTTTTTATGTGTACATTAATCCGCAAGCTGACCCAAGGTTCTGTCGTTAACGGTTTAGTTTCTACGTCAAAGTGGATGGGGTTAACCGACTAAAAGGGATAAGTGTCCATATCTATTGAACCAAGCAAGATAGAATCGATTTTGTTTTTGCAGATGATAGGTTTTTATGTGTATATTAATCCACAAGCTGATACAAGGTTCTATCGTTAACGGTTCAATTTCTACGTCATACTGGGTGGGGTTAACCGACTAAAAGGGATAAGTGTCCATATCTATTGAACCATGCAAGATAGAATCGATTTTGTTTTTGCAGATGATAGGTTTTTATGTGTATATTAATCCACAAGCTGATCTAAGGTTCTATCGCTAACGGTTCAATTTCTACGTCATACTGGGTGGGGTTAACCGACTAAAAGGGATAAGTGTCCATATCTATTGAACCATGCAAGATAGAATCGATTTTGTTTTTGCAGATGATAGGTTTTTATGTGTATATTAATCGACAAGCTGATCCAAGGTTATATCGTTAACGGTTCAATTTCTACGTCAAAATGGGTGGGGTTAACCGACTAAAAGGGATAAGTGTCCATATCTATTGAACCATGCAAGATAGAATCGATTTTGTTTTTGCAGATGATAGGTTTTTATGTGTATATTAATCCACAAGCTGATCCAAGGTTATATCGTTAACGGTTTAGTTTCTACGTCAAAGTGGATGGGGTTAACCGACTAAAAGGGATAAGTGTCCATATCTATTGAACCAAGCAAGATAGAATCGATTTTGTTTTTGCAGATGATAGGTTTTTATGTGTATATTAATCCACAAGCTGATCCAAGGTTATATCGTTAACGGTTCAATTTCTACGTCAAAATGGGTGGGGTTAACCGACTAAAAGGGATAAGTGTCCATATCTATTGAACCAAGCAAAATAGAATCGATTTTATTTTTGCAGATTATAGGTTTTTATGTGTATATTAATCCACAAGCTGATCCAAGGTTATATCGTTAACGGTTCAATTTCTACGTCATACTGGGTGGGGTTAACCGACTAAAAGGGATAAGTGTCCATATCTATTGAACTAAGCAAGATAGAATCGATTTTGTTTTTGCAGATGATAGTTTTTTATGTGTATATTAATCCACAAGCTGGTCTAAGGTTCTATCGCTAACGGTTCAATTTCTACGTCATACTGGGTGGGGTTAACCGACTAATAGGGATAAGTGTCTATATCTATTGAACCAAGCAAGGTAGAATCGAATTTATTTTTGCAGATGGTAGGTTTTTATGCTTATATTAATCCACAAGCTGATCCAAGGTTCTATCGCTAACCGTTCAATTTCTACGTCATAATGTGTGGGGTTAACCGACTAAAAGGGATAAGTGTCCATATCTATTGAACCAAGCAAGATAGAATCGATTTTGTTTTTGCAGATGATAGTTTTTTATGTGTATATTAATCCACAAGCCGATACAAGGTTCTATCGCTAACGGTTCAATTTCTACGTCATACTGGGTGGGGTTAACCGACTAATAGGGATAAGTGTCTATATCTATTGAACCAAGCAAGGTAGAATCGAATTTATTTTTGCAGATGGTAGGTTTTTATGTGTATATTAATCCACAAGCCGATCCAAGGTTCTATCGCTAAAGGTTCAATTTCTACGTCATACTGGGTGGGGTTAACCGACTAATAGCGATAAGTGTCAACATCTATTGAACCAAGGAAGGTAGAATCGAATTTATTTTTGCAGATGATAGTTTTTTATGTGTATATTAATCCAAAAGCTGATCCAAGGTTCTATCGCTAACGGTTCAATTTCTACGTCATACTGGGTGGGGTTAACCGACTAATAGGGATAAGTGTCTATATCTATTGAACCAAGCAAGGTAGGATCGAATTTATTTTTGCAGATGGTAGGTTTTTATGTGTATATTAATCCACAAGCCGATCCAAGGTTCTATCGCTAACGGTTCAATTTCTACGTCATACTGGGTGGGGTTAACCGACTAAAAGGGATAAGTGTCCATATCTATTGAACCAAGCAAGATAGAATCGATTTTGTTTTTGCAGATGATAGTTTTTTATGTGTATATTAATCCACAAGCCGATCCAAGGTTCTATCGCTAACGGTTCAATTTCTACGTCATACTGGGTGGGGTTAACCGACTAATAGGGATAAGTGTCTATATCTATTGAACCAAGCAAGGTAGAATCGAATTTATTTTTGCAGATGGTAGGTTTTTATGTGTATATTAATCCACAAGCCGATCCAAGGTTCTATCGCTAACGGTTCAATTTCTACGTCAAACTGGGTGAGGTTAACCGACTAAAAGGGATAAGTGTCCATATCTATTGATCCAAGCAAGACAGAATCGATTTTATTTTTGCAAATGATAGGTTTTTATGTGTATATTAATCCACAAGCTGATCCAAGGTTATATCGTTACCGGTTCAATTTCTACGTCAAAATGGGTGGGGTTAACCGACTAAAAGGGATAAGTGTCCATATCTATTGAACCAAGCAAGATAGAATCGATTTTGTTTTTGCAAATGATAGCTTTTTATGTGTATATTAATTCACAAGCCGATCCAATGTTCTATCGCTAACGGTTCAATTTCTACGTCATACTGTGTGGGGTTAACCGACTAAAAGGGATAAGTGTCCATATCTATTGAACCAAGCAAGATAGAATCGATTTTGTTTTTGCAGATGATAGGTTTTTATGTGTATATTAATCCACAAGCCGATCCAAGGTTCTATCGCTAACGGTTCAATTTCTACGTCATACTGGGTGGGGTTAACCGACTAAAAGGGATAAGTGCCCATATCTATTGAACCAAGCAAAATAGAATCGATTTTATTTTTGCAGATTATAGGTTTTTATGTGTATATCAATCCACAAGCTGATCCAAGGTTCTATCGCTAACGGTTCAATTTCTACGTCATACTGTGTGGGGTTAACCGACTAAAAGGGATAAGTGTCCATATCTATTGAACCAAGCAAGATAGAATCGATTTTGTTTTTGCAAATGATAGGTTTTTATGTGCATATTAATCCACAAGCTGATCCAAGGTTTTATCGCTAACGGTTCAATTTCTACGTCAAACTGGGTGAGGTTAACCGACTAAAAGGGATAAGTGTCCATATCTATTGATCCAAGCAAGACAGAATCGATTTTGTTTTTGCAGATGATAGTTTTTTATGTGTATATTAATCCACAAGCCGATCCAAGGTTCTATCGCTAACGGTTCAATTTCTACGTCATACTGGGTGGGGTTAACCGACTAATAGGGATAAGTGTCTATATCTATTGAACCAAGCAAGGTAGAATCGAATTTATTTTTGCAGATGGTAGGTTTTTATGTGTATATTAATCCACAAGCCGATCCAAGGTTCTATCGCTAACGGTTCAATTTCTACGTCAAACTGGGTGAGGTTAACCGACTAAAAGGGATAAGTGTCCATATCTATTGATCCAAGCAAGACAGAATCGATTTTATTTTTGCAAATGATAGGTTTTTATGTGTATATTAATCCACAAGCTGATCCAAGGTTATATCGTTACCGGTTCAATTTCTACGTCAAAATGGGTGGGGTTAACCGACTAAAAGGGATAAGTGTCCATATCTATTGAACCAAGCAAGATAGAATCGATTTTGTTTTTGCAGATGATAGTTTTTTATGTGTATATTAATTCACAAGCCGATCCAAGGTTCTATCGCTAACGGTTCAATTTCTACGTCATACTGTGTGGGGTTAACCGACTAAAAGGGATAAGTGTCCATATCTATTGAACCAAGCAAGATAGAATCGATTTTGTTTTTGCAGATGATAGTTTTTTATGTGTATATTAATTCACAAGCCGATCCGAGGTTCTATCGCTAACGGTTCAATTTCTACGTCATACTGTGTGGGGTTAACCGACTAAAAGGGATAAGTGTCCATATCTATTGAACCAAGCAAAATAGAATCGATTTTATTTTTGCAGATTATAGGTTTTTATGTGTATATCAATCCACAAGCTGATCCAAGGTTCTATCGCTAACGGTTCAATTTCTACGTCATACTGTGTGGGGTTAACCGACTAAAAGGGATAAGTGTCCATATCTATTGAACCAAGCAAGATAGAATCGATTTTGTTTTTGCAAATGATAGGTTTTTATGTGCATATTAATCCACAAGCTGATCCAAGGTTTTATCGCTAACGGTTCAATTTCTACGTCATACTGTGTGGGGTTAACCGACTAAAAGGGATAAGTGTCCATATCTATTGAACCAAGCAAGATAGAATCGATTTTGTTTTTGCAGATGATAGGTTTTTATGTGTATATTAATCCACAAGCTGATCCAAGGTTATATCGTTAACGGTTTAGTTTCTACGTCAAAGTGGATGGGGTTAACCGACTAAAAGGGATAAGTGTCCATATCTATTGAACCAAGCAAGATAGAATCGATTTTGTTTTTGCAGATGATAGGTTTTTATGTGTATATTAATCCACAAGCTGATCCAAGGTTATATCGTTAACGGTTCAATTTCTACGTCAAAATGGGTGGGGTTAACCGACTAAAAGGGATAAGTGTCCATATCTATTGAACCAAGCAAAATAGAATCGATTTTATTTTTGCAGATTATAGGTTTTTATGTGTATATTAATCCACAAGCTGATCCAAGGTTATATCGTTAACGGTTCAATTTCTACGTCATACTGGGTGGGGTTAACCGACTAAAAGGGATAAGTGTCCATATCTATTGAACTAAGCAAGATAGAATCGATTTTGTTTTTGCAGATGATAGTTTTTTATGTGTATATTAATCCACAAGCTGGTCTAAGGTTCTATCGCTAACGGTTCAATTTCTACGTCATACTGGGTGGGGTTAACCGACTAATAGGGATAAGTGTCTATATCTATTGAACCAAGCAAGGTAGAATCGAATTTATTTTTGCAGATGGTAGGTTTTTATGCTTATATTAATCCACAAGCTGATCCAAGGTTCTATCGCCAACCGTTCAATTTCTACGTCATAATGTGTGGGGTTAACCGACTAAAAGGGATAAGTGTCCATATCTATTGAACCAAGCAAGATAGAATCGATTTTGTTTTTGCAGATAATAGTTTTTTATGTGTATATTAATCCACAAGCCGATCCAAGGTTCTATCGCTAACGGTTCAATTTCTACGTCATACTGGGTGGGGTTAACCGACTAATAGGGATAAGTGTCTATATCTATTGAACCAAGCAAGGTAGAATCGAATTTATTTTTGCAGATGGTAGGTTTTTATGTGTATATTAATCCACAAGCCGATCCAAGGTTCTATCGCTAACGGTTCAATTTCTACGTCATACTGGGTGGGGTTAACCGACTAATAGCGATAAGTGTCAACATCTATTGAACCAAGGAAGGTAGAATCGAATTTATTTTTGCAGATGATAGTTTTTTATGTGTATATTAATCCAAAAGCTGATCTAAGGTTCTATCGCTAACGGTTCAATTTCTACGTCATACTGGGTGGGGTTAACCGACTAATAGGGATAAGTGTCTATATCTATTGAACCAAGCAAGGTAGAATCGAATTTATTTTTGCAGATGGTAGGTTTTTATGTGTATATTAACCCACAAGCCGATCCAAGGTTCTATCGCTAACGGTTCAATTTCTACGTCATACTGGGTGGGGTTAACCGACTAAAAGGGATAAGTGTCCATATCTATTGAACCAAGCAAGATAGAATCGATTTTGTTTTTGCAGATGATAGTTTTTTATGTGTATATTAATCCACAAGCCGATACAAGGTTCTATCGCTAACGGTTCAATTTCTACGTCAAACTGGGTGAGGTTAACCGACTAAAAGGGATAAGTGTCCATATCTATTGATCCAAGCAAGACAGAATCGATTTTGTTTTTGCAGATGATAGGTTTTTATGTGTACATTAATCCGCAAGCTGACCCAAGGTTCTGTCGTTAACGGTTTAGCTTCTACGTCAAAGTGGATGGGGTTAACCGACTAAAAGGGATAAGTGTCCATATCTATTGAACCATGCAAGATAGAATCGATTTTGTTTTTGCAGATGATAGGTTTTTATGTGTATATTAATCCACAAGCCGATCCAAGGTTCTATCGCTAACGGTTCAATTTCTACGTCATACTGGGTGGGGTTAACCGACTAAAAGGGATAAGTGTCCATATCTATTGAACCAAGCAAGATAGAATCGATTTTATTTTTGCAGATGGTAGGTTTTTATGTGTATATTAACCCACAAGCCGATCCAAGGTTCTATCGCTAACGGTTCAATTTCTACGTCATACTGGGTGGGGTTAACCGACTAAAAGGGATAAGTGTCCATATCTATTGAACCAAGCAAGATAGAATCGATTTTGTTTTTGCAGATGATAGTTTTTTATGTGTATATTAATCCACAAGCCGATACAAGGTTCTATCGCTAACGGTTCAATTTCTACGTCATACTGGGTGGGGTTAACCGACTAATAGGGATAAGTGTCTATATCTATTGAACCAAGCAAGGTACAATCGAATTTATTTTTGCAGATGGTAGGTTTTTATGTGTATATTAATCCACAAGCCGATCCAAGGTTCTATCGCTAACGGTTCAATTTCTACGTCAAAATGGGTGGGGTTAACCGACTAAAAGGGATAAGTGTCCATATCTATTGAACCAAGCAAGATAGAATCGATTTTGTTTTTGCAGATGATAGGTTTTTATGTGTACATTAATCCGCAAGCTGACCCAAGGTTCTGTCGTTAACGGTTTAGCTTCTACGTCAAAGTGGATGGGGTTAACCGACTAAAAGGGATAAGTGTCCATATCTATTGAACCATGCAAGATAGAATCGATTTTGTTTTTGCAGATGATAGGTTTTTATGTGTATATTAATCCACAAGCTGATCCAAGGTTATATCGTTAACGGTTCAATTTCTACGTCAAAATGGGTGGGGTTAACCGACTAAAAGGGATAAGTGTCCATATCTATTGAACCAAGCAAGATAGAATCGATTTTGTTTTTGCAAATGATAGGTTTTTATGTGTATATTAATACACAAGCCGATCCAAGGTTATATCGTTAACGGTTCAATTTCTACGTCAAAATGGGTGGGGTTAACCGACTAAAAGGGATAAGTGTCCATATCTATTGAACCAAGCAAAATAGAATCGATTTTATTTTTGCAGATTATAGGTTTTTATGTGTATATCAATCCACAAGCTGATCCAAGGTTCTATCGCTAACGGTTCAATTTCTACGTCATACTGTGTGGGGTTAACCGACTAAAAGGGATAAGTGTCCATATCTATTGAACCAAGCAGGATAGAATCGATTTTGTTTTTGCAAATGATAGGTTTTTATGTGCATATTAATCCACAAGCTGATCCAAGGTTTTATCGCTAACGGTTCAATTTCTACGTCAAACTGGGTGAGGTTAACCGACTAAAAGGGATAAGTGTCCATATCTATTGAACCAAGCAAGACAGAATCGATTTTATTTTTGCAGATGGTAGGTTTTTATGTGCATATTAATCCACAAGCCGATCCAAGGTTCTATCGCTAACGGTTCAATTTCTACGTCATACTGGGTGGGGTTAACCGACTAATAGCGATAAGTGTCAACATCTATTGAACCAAGCAAGGTAGAATCGAATTTATTTTTGCAGATGGTAGGTTTTTATGTGCATATTAATCCACAAGCTGATCCAAGGTTCTATCGCTAACGGTTCAATTTCTACGTCAAACTGGGTGAGGTTAACCGACTAAAAGGGATAAGTGTCCATATCTATTGAACCAAGCAAGACAGAATCGATTTTATTTTTGCACATGGTAGGCTTTTATGTGTATATTAATCCAAAAGCTGATCCAAGATTCTATCGCTAACGGTTCAATTTCTACGTCACACTGGGTGGGGTTAACCGACTAAAAGGGATAAGTGTCCATATCTATTGAACCATGCAAGATATAATCGATTTTGTTTTTGCAGATGATAGGTTTTTATGTGTACATTAATCCGCAAGCTGATCCAAGGTTCTGTCGTTAACGGTTTAGTTTCTACGTCAAAGTGGATGGGGTTAACCGACTAAAAGGGATAAGTGTCCATATCTATTGAACCAAGCAAGATAGAATCGATTTTGTTTTTGCAGATGATAGGTTTTTATGTGTATATTAATCCACAAGCTGATCCAAGGTTATATCGTTAACGGTTCAATTTCTACGTCAAAATGGGTGGGGTTAACCGACTAAAAGGGATAAGTGTCCATATCTATTGAACCAAGCAAGATAGAATTGATTTTGTTTTTGCAGATGATAGGTTTTTATGTGTACATTAATCCGCAAGCTGACCCAAGGTTCTGTCGTTAACGGTTTAGTTTCTACGTCAAAGTGGATGGGGTTAACCGACTAAAAGGGATAAGTGTCCATATCTATTGAACCAAGCAAGATAGAATCGATTTTGTTTTTGCAGATGATAGGTTTTTATGTGTATATTAATCCACAAGCTGATACAAGGTTCTATCGTTAACGGTTCAATTTCTACGTCATACTGGGTGGGGTTAACCGACTAAAAGGGATAAGTGTCCATATCTATTGAACCATGCAAGATAGAATCGATTTTGTTTTTGCAGATGATAGGTTTTTATGTGTATATTAATCCACAAGCTGATCTAAGGTTCTATCGCTAACGGTTCAATTTCTACGTCATACTGGGTGGGGTTAACCGACTAAAAGGGATAAGTGTCCATATCTATTGAACCATGCAAGATAGAATCGATTTTGTTTTTGCAGATGATAGGTTTTTATGTGTATATTAATCGACAAGCTGATCCAAGGTTATATCGTTAACGGTTCAATTTCTACGTCAAAATGGGTGGGGTTAACCGACTAAAAGGGATAAGTGTCCATATCTATTGAACCATGCAAGATAGAATCGATTTTGTTTTTGCAGATGATAGGTTTTTATGTGTATATTAATCCACAAGCTGATCCAAGGTTATATCGTTAACGGTTTAGTTTCTACGTCAAAGTGGATGGGGTTAACCGACTAAAAGGGATAAGTGTCCATATCTATTGAACCAAGCAAGATAGAATCGATTTTGTTTTTGCAGATGATAGGTTTTTATGTGTATATTAATCCACAAGCTGATCCAAGGTTATATCGTTAACGGTTCAATTTCTACGTCAAAATGGGTGGGGTTAACCGACTAAAAGGGATAAGTGTCCATATCTATTGAACCAAGCAAAATAGAATCGATTTTATTTTTGCAGATTATAGGTTTTTATGTGTATATTAATCCACAAGCTGATCCAAGGTTATATCGTTAACGGTTCAATTTCTACGTCATACTGGGTGGGGTTAACCGACTAAAAGGGATAAGTGTCCATATCTATTGAACTAAGCAAGATAGAATCGATTTTGTTTTTGCAGATGATAGTTTTTTATGTGTATATTAATCCACAAGCTGGTCTAAGGTTCTATCGCTAACGGTTCAATTTCTACGTCATACTGGGTGGGGTTAACCGACTAATAGGGATAAGTGTCTATATCTATTGAACCAAGCAAGGTAGAATCGAATTTATTTTTGCAGATGGTAGGTTTTTATGCTTATATTAATCCACAAGCTGATCCAAGGTTCTATCGCTAACCGTTCAATTTCTACGTCATAATGTGTGGGGTTAACCGACTAAAAGGGATAAGTGTCCATATCTATTGAACCAAGCAAGATAGAATCGATTTTGTTTTTGCAGATGATAGTTTTTTATGTGTATATTAATCCACAAGCCGATACAAGGTTCTATCGCTAACGGTTCAATTTCTACGTCATACTGGGTGGGGTTAACCGACTAATAGGGATAAGTGTCTATATCTATTGAACCAAGCAAGGTAGAATCGAATTTATTTTTGCAGATGGTAGGTTTTTATGTGTATATTAATCCACAAGCCGATCCAAGGTTCTATCGCTAAAGGTTCAATTTCTACGTCATACTGGGTGGGGTTAACCGACTAATAGCGATAAGTGTCAACATCTATTGAACCAAGGAAGGTAGAATCGAATTTATTTTTGCAGATGATAGTTTTTTATGTGTATATTAATCCAAAAGCTGATCCAAGGTTCTATCGCTAACGGTTCAATTTCTACGTCATACTGGGTGGGGTTAACCGACTAATAGGGATAAGTGTCTATATCTATTGAACCAAGCAAGGTAGGATCGAATTTATTTTTGCAGATGGTAGGTTTTTATGTGTATATTAATCCACAAGCCGATCCAAGGTTCTATCGCTAACGGTTCAATTTCTACGTCATACTGGGTGGGGTTAACCGACTAAAAGGGATAAGTGTCCATATCTATTGAACCAAGCAAGATAGAATCGATTTTGTTTTTGCAGATGATAGTTTTTTATGTGTATATTAATCCACAAGCCGATCCAAGGTTCTATCGCTAACGGTTCAATTTCTACGTCATACTGGGTGGGGTTAACCGACTAATAGGGATAAGTGTCTATATCTATTGAACCAAGCAAGGTAGAATCGAATTTATTTTTGCAGATGGTAGGTTTTTATGTGTATATTAATCCACAAGCCGATCCAAGGTTCTATCGCTAACGGTTCAATTTCTACGTCAAACTGGGTGAGGTTAACCGACTAAAAGGGATAAGTGTCCATATCTATTGATCCAAGCAAGACAGAATCGATTTTATTTTTGCAAATGATAGGTTTTTATGTGTATATTAATCCACAAGCTGATCCAAGGTTATATCGTTACCGGTTCAATTTCTACGTCAAAATGGGTGGGGTTAACCGACTAAAAGGGATAAGTGTCCATATCTATTGAACCAAGCAAGATAGAATCGATTTTGTTTTTGCAAATGATAGCTTTTTATGTGTATATTAATTCACAAGCCGATCCAATGTTCTATCGCTAACGGTTCAATTTCTACGTCATACTGTGTGGGGTTAACCGACTAAAAGGGATAAGTGTCCATATCTATTGAACCAAGCAAGATAGAATCGATTTTGTTTTTGCAGATGATAGGTTTTTATGTGTATATTAATCCACAAGCCGATCCAAGGTTCTATCGCTAACGGTTCAATTTCTACGTCATACTGGGTGGGGTTAACCGACTAAAAGGGATAAGTGCCCATATCTATTGAACCAAGCAAAATAGAATCGATTTTATTTTTGCAGATTATAGGTTTTTATGTGTATATCAATCCACAAGCTGATCCAAGGTTCTATCGCTAACGGTTCAATTTCTACGTCATACTGTGTGGGGTTAACCGACTAAAAGGGATAAGTGTCCATATCTATTGAACCAAGCAAGATAGAATCGATTTTGTTTTTGCAAATGATAGGTTTTTATGTGCATATTAATCCACAAGCTGATCCAAGGTTTTATCGCTAACGGTTCAATTTCTACGTCAAACTGGGTGAGGTTAACCGACTAAAAGGGATAAGTGTCCATATCTATTGATCCAAGCAAGACAGAATCGATTTTGTTTTTGCAGATGATAGTTTTTTATGTGTATATTAATCCACAAGCCGATCCAAGGTTCTATCGCTAACGGTTCAATTTCTACGTCATACTGGGTGGGGTTAACCGACTAATAGGGATAAGTGTCTATATCTATTGAACCAAGCAAGGTAGAATCGAATTTATTTTTGCAGATGGTAGGTTTTTATGTGTATATTAATCCACAAGCCGATCCAAGGTTCTATCGCTAACGGTTCAATTTCTACGTCAAACTGGGTGAGGTTAACCGACTAAAAGGGATAAGTGTCCATATCTATTGATCCAAGCAAGACAGAATCGATTTTATTTTTGCAAATTATAGGTTTTTATGTGTATATTAATCCACAAGCTGATCCAAGGTTATATCGTTACCGGTTCAATTTCTACGTCAAAATGGGTGGGGTTAACCGACTAAAAGGGATAAGTGTCCATATCTATTGAACCAAGCAAGATAGAATCGATTTTGTTTTTGCAGATGATAGTTTTTTATGTGTATATTAATTCACAAGCCGATCCAAGGTTCTATCGCTAACGGTTCAATTTCTACGTCATACTGTGTGGGGTTAACCGACTAAAAGGGATAAGTGTCCATATCTATTGAACCAAGCAAGATAGAATCGATTTTGTTTTTGCAGATGATAGTTTTTTATGTGTATATTAATTCACAAGCCGATCCGAGGTTCTATCGCTAACGGTTCAATTTCTACGTCATACTGTGTGGGGTTAACCGACTAAAAGGGATAAGTGTCCATATCTATTGAACCAAGCAAAATAGAATCGATTTTATTTTTGCAGATTATAGGTTTTTATGTGTATATCAATCCACAAGCTGATCCAAGGTTCTATCGCTAACGGTTCAATTTCTACGTCATACTGTGTGGGGTTAACCGACTAAAAGGGATAAGTGTCCATATCTATTGAACCAAGCAAGATAGAATCGATTTTGTTTTTGCAAATGATAGGTTTTTATGTGCATATTAATCCACAAGCTGATCCAAGGTTTTATCGCTAACGGTTCAATTTCTACGTCATACTGTGTGGGGTTAACCGACTAAAAGGGATAAGTGTCCATATCTATTGAACCAAGCAAGATAGAATCGATTTTGTTTTTGCAGATGATAGGTTTTTATGTGTATATTAATCCACAAGCTGATCCAAGGTTATATCGTTAACGGTTTAGTTTCTACGTCAAAGTGGATGGGGTTAACCGACTAAAAGGGATAAGTGTCCATATCTATTGAACCAAGCAAGATAGAATCGATTTTGTTTTTGCAGATGATAGGTTTTTATGTGTATATTAATCCACAAGCTGATCCAAGGTTATATCGTTAACGGTTCAATTTCTACGTCAAAATGGGTGGGGTTAACCGACTAAAAGGGATAAGTGTCCATATCTATTGAACCAAGCAAAATAGAATCGATTTTATTTTTGCAGATTATAGGTTTTTATGTGTATATTAATCCACAAGCTGATCCAAGGTTATATCGTTAACGGTTCAATTTCTACGTCATACTGGGTGGGGTTAACCGACTAAAAGGGATAAGTGTCCATATCTATTGAACTAAGCAAGATAGAATCGATTTTGTTTTTGCAGATGATAGTTTTTTATGTGTATATTAATCCACAAGCTGGTCTAAGGTTCTATCGCTAACGGTTCAATTTCTACGTCATACTGGGTGGGGTTAACCGACTAATAGGGATAAGTGTCTATATCTATTGAACCAAGCAAGGTAGAATCGAATTTATTTTTGCAGATGGTAGGTTTTTATGCTTATATTAATCCACAAGCTGATCCAAGGTTCTATCGCCAACCGTTCAATTTCTACGTCATAATGTGTGGGGTTAACCGACTAAAAGGGATAAGTGTCCATATCTATTGAACCAAGCAAGATAGAATCGATTTTGTTTTTGCAGATAATAGTTTTTTATGTGTATATTAATCCACAAGCCGATCCAAGGTTCTATCGCTAACGGTTCAATTTCTACGTCATACTGGGTGGGGTTAACCGACTAATAGGGATAAGTGTCTATATCTATTGAACCAAGCAAGGTAGAATCGAATTTATTTTTGCAGATGGTAGGTTTTTATGTGTATATTAATCCACAAGCCGATCCAAGGTTCTATCGCTAACGGTTCAATTTCTACGTCATACTGGGTGGGGTTAACCGACTAATAGCGATAAGTGTCAACATCTATTGAACCAAGGAAGGTAGAATCGAATTTATTTTTGCAGATGATAGTTTTTTATGTGTATATTAATCCAAAAGCTGATCTAAGGTTCTATCGCTAACGGTTCAATTTCTACGTCATACTGGGTGGGGTTAACCGACTAATAGGGATAAGTGTCTATATCTATTGAACCAAGCAAGGTAGAATCGAATTTATTTTTGCAGATGGTAGGTTTTTATGTGTATATTAACCCACAAGCCGATCCAAGGTTCTATCGCTAACGGTTCAATTTCTACGTCATACTGGGTGGGGTTAACCGACTAAAAGGGATAAGTGTCCATATCTATTGAACCAAGCAAGATAGAATCGATTTTGTTTTTGCAGATGATAGTTTTTTATGTGTATATTAATCCACAAGCCGATACAAGGTTCTATCGCTAACGGTTCAATTTCTACGTCATACTGGGTGGGGTTAACCGACTAATAGGGATAAGTGTCTATATCTATTGAACCAAGCAAGGTACAATCGAATTTATTTTTGCAGATGGTAGGTTTTTATGTGTATATTAATCCACAAGCCGATCCAAGGTTCTATCGCTAACGGTTCAATTTCTACGTCAAACTGGGTGAGGTTAACCGACTAAAAGGGATAAGTGTCCATATCTATTGATCCAAGCAAGACAGAATCGATTTTATTTTTGCAAATGATAGGTTTTTATGTGTATATTAATCCACAAGCTGATCCAAGGTTATATCGTTAACGGTTTAGTTTCTACGTCAAAGTGGATGGGGTTAACCGACTAAAAGGGATAAGTGTCCATATCTATTGAACCAAGCAAGATAGAATCGATTTTGTTTTTGCAGATGATAGGTTTTTATGTGTATATTAATCCACAAGCTGATCCAAGGTTATATCGTTAACGGTTCAATTTCTACGTCAAAATGGGTGGGGTTAACCGACTAAAAGGGATAAGTGTCCATATCTATTGAACCAAGCAAAATAGAATCGATTTTATTTTTGCAGATTATAGGTTTTTATGTGTATATTAATCCACAAGCTGATCCAAGGTTATATCGTTAACGGTTCAATTTCTACGTCATACTGGGTGGGGTTAACCGACTAAAAGGGATAAGTGTCCATATCTATTGAACTAAGCAAGATAGAATCGATTTTGTTTTTGCAGATGATAGTTTTTTATGTGTATATTAATCCACAAGCTGGTCTAAGGTTCTATCGCTAACGGTTCAATTTCTACGTCATACTGGGTGGGGTTAACCGACTAATAGGGATAAGTGTCTATATCTATTGAACCAAGCAAGGTAGAATCGAATTTATTTTTGCAGATGGTAGGTTTTTATGCTTATATTAATCCACAAGCTGATCCAAGGTTCTATCGCTAACCGTTCAATTTCTACGTCATAATGTGTGGGGTTAACCGACTAAAAGGGATAAGTGTCCATATCTATTGAACCAAGCAAGATAGAATCGATTTTGTTTTTGCAGATGATAGTTTTTTATGTGTATATTAATCCACAAGCCGATACAAGGTTCTATCGCTAACGGTTCAATTTCTACGTCATACTGGGTGGGGTTAACCGACTAATAGGGATAAGTGTCTATATCTATTGAACCAAGCAAGGTAGAATCGAATTTATTTTTGCAGATGGTAGGTTTTTATGTGTATATTAATCCACAAGCCGATCCAAGGTTCTATCGCTAAAGGTTCAATTTCTACGTCATACTGGGTGGGGTTAACCGACTAATAGCGATAAGTGTCAACATCTATTGAACCAAGGAAGGTAGAATCGAATTTATTTTTGCAGATGATAGTTTTTTATGTGTATATTAATCCAAAAGCTGATCCAAGGTTCTATCGCTAACGGTTCAATTTCTACGTCATACTGGGTGGGGTTAACCGACTAATAGGGATAAGTGTCTATATCTATTGAACCAAGCAAGGTAGGATCGAATTTATTTTTGCAGATGGTAGGTTTTTATGTGTATATTAATCCACAAGCCGATCCAAGGTTCTATCGCTAACGGTTCAATTTCTACGTCATACTGGGTGGGGTTAACCGACTAAAAGGGATAAGTGTCCATATCTATTGAACCAAGCAAGATAGAATCGATTTTGTTTTTGCAGATGATAGTTTTTTATGTGTATATTAATCCACAAGCCGATCCAAGGTTCTATCGCTAACGGTTCAATTTCTACGTCATACTGGGTGGGGTTAACCGACTAATAGGGATAAGTGTCTATATCTATTGAACCAAGCAAGGTAGAATCGAATTTATTTTTGCAGATGGTAGGTTTTTATGTGTATATTAATCCACAAGCCGATCCAAGGTTCTATCGCTAACGGTTCAATTTCTACGTCAAACTGGGTGAGGTTAACCGACTAAAAGGGATAAGTGTCCATATCTATTGATCCAAGCAAGACAGAATCGATTTTATTTTTGCAAATGATAGGTTTTTATGTGTATATTAATCCACAAGCTGATCCAAGGTTATATCGTTACCGGTTCAATTTCTACGTCAAAATGGGTGGGGTTAACCGACTAAAAGGGATAAGTGTCCATATCTATTGAACCAAGCAAGATAGAATCGATTTTGTTTTTGCAAATGATAGCTTTTTATGTGTATATTAATTCACAAGCCGATCCAATGTTCTATCGCTAACGGTTCAATTTCTACGTCATACTGTGTGGGGTTAACCGACTAAAAGGGATAAGTGTCCATATCTATTGAACCAAGCAAGATAGAATCGATTTTGTTTTTGCAGATGATAGGTTTTTATGTGTATATTAATCCACAAGCCGATCCAAGGTTCTATCGCTAACGGTTCAATTTCTACGTCATACTGGGTGGGGTTAACCGACTAAAAGGGATAAGTGCCCATATCTATTGAACCAAGCAAAATAGAATCGATTTTATTTTTGCAGATTATAGGTTTTTATGTGTATATCAATCCACAAGCTGATCCAAGGTTCTATCGCTAACGGTTCAATTTCTACGTCATACTGTGTGGGGTTAACCGACTAAAAGGGATAAGTGTCCATATCTATTGAACCAAGCAAGATAGAATCGATTTTGTTTTTGCAAATGATAGGTTTTTATGTGCATATTAATCCACAAGCTGATCCAAGGTTTTATCGCTAACGGTTCAATTTCTACGTCAAACTGGGTGAGGTTAACCGACTAAAAGGGATAAGTGTCCATATCTATTGATCCAAGCAAGACAGAATCGATTTTGTTTTTGCAGATGATAGTTTTTTATGTGTATATTAATCCACAAGCCGATCCAAGGTTCTATCGCTAACGGTTCAATTTCTACGTCATACTGGGTGGGGTTAACCGACTAATAGGGATAAGTGTCTATATCTATTGAACCAAGCAAGGTAGAATCGAATTTATTTTTGCAGATGGTAGGTTTTTATGTGTATATTAATCCACAAGCCGATCCAAGGTTCTATCGCTAACGGTTCAATTTCTACGTCAAACTGGGTGAGGTTAACCGACTAAAAGGGATAAGTGTCCATATCTATTGATCCAAGCAAGACAGAATCGATTTTATTTTTGCAAATGATAGGTTTTTATGTGTATATTAATCCACAAGCTGATCCAAGGTTATATCGTTACCGGTTCAATTTCTACGTCAAAATGGGTGGGGTTAACCGACTAAAAGGGATAAGTGTCCATATCTATTGAACCAAGCAAGATAGAATCGATTTTGTTTTTGCAGATGATAGTTTTTTATGTGTATATTAATTCACAAGCCGATCCAAGGTTCTATCGCTAACGGTTCAATTTCTACGTCATACTGTGTGGGGTTAACCGACTAAAAGGGATAAGTGTCCATATCTATTGAACCAAGCAAGATAGAATCGATTTTGTTTTTGCAGATGATAGTTTTTTATGTGTATATTAATTCACAAGCCGATCCGAGGTTCTATCGCTAACGGTTCAATTTCTACGTCATACTGTGTGGGGTTAACCGACTAAAAGGGATAAGTGTCCATATCTATTGAACCAAGCAAAATAGAATCGATTTTATTTTTGCAGATTATAGGTTTTTATGTGTATATCAATCCACAAGCTGATCCAAGGTTCTATCGCTAACGGTTCAATTTCTACGTCATACTGTGTGGGGTTAACCGACTAAAAGGGATAAGTGTCCATATCTATTGAACCAAGCAAGATAGAATCGATTTTGTTTTTGCAAATGATAGGTTTTTATGTGCATATTAATCCACAAGCTGATCCAAGGTTTTATCGCTAACGGTTCAATTTCTACGTCATACTGTGTGGGGTTAACCGACTAAAAGGGATAAGTGTCCATATCTATTGAACCAAGCAAGATAGAATCGATTTTGTTTTTGCAGATGATAGGTTTTTATGTGTATATTAATCCACAAGCTGATCCAAGGTTATATCGTTAACGGTTTAGTTTCTACGTCAAAGTGGATGGGGTTAACCGACTAAAAGGGATAAGTGTCCATATCTATTGAACCAAGCAAGATAGAATCGATTTTGTTTTTGCAGATGATAGGTTTTTATGTGTATATTAATCCACAAGCTGATCCAAGGTTATATCGTTAACGGTTCAATTTCTACGTCAAAATGGGTGGGGTTAACCGACTAAAAGGGATAAGTGTCCATATCTATTGAACCAAGCAAAATAGAATCGATTTTATTTTTGCAGATTATAGGTTTTTATGTGTATATTAATCCACAAGCTGATCCAAGGTTATATCGTTAACGGTTCAATTTCTACGTCATACTGGGTGGGGTTAACCGACTAAAAGGGATAAGTGTCCATATCTATTGAACTAAGCAAGATAGAATCGATTTTGTTTTTGCAGATGATAGTTTTTTATGTGTATATTAATCCACAAGCTGGTCTAAGGTTCTATCGCTAACGGTTCAATTTCTACGTCATACTGGGTGGGGTTAACCGACTAATAGGGATAAGTGTCTATATCTATTGAACCAAGCAAGGTAGAATCGAATTTATTTTTGCAGATGGTAGGTTTTTATGCTTATATTAATCCACAAGCTGATCCAAGGTTCTATCGCCAACCGTTCAATTTCTACGTCATAATGTGTGGGGTTAACCGACTAAAAGGGATAAGTGTCCATATCTATTGAACCAAGCAAGATAGAATCGATTTTGTTTTTGCAGATAATAGTTTTTTATGTGTATATTAATCCACAAGCCGATCCAAGGTTCTATCGCTAACGGTTCAATTTCTACGTCATACTGGGTGGGGTTAACCGACTAATAGGGATAAGTGTCTATATCTATTGAACCAAGCAAGGTAGAATCGAATTTATTTTTGCAGATGGTAGGTTTTTATGTGTATATTAATCCACAAGCCGATCCAAGGTTCTATCGCTAACGGTTCAATTTCTACGTCATACTGGGTGGGGTTAACCGACTAATAGCGATAAGTGTCAACATCTATTGAACCAAGGAAGGTAGAATCGAATTTATTTTTGCAGATGATAGTTTTTTATGTGTATATTAATCCAAAAGCTGATCTAAGGTTCTATCGCTAACGGTTCAATTTCTACGTCATACTGGGTGGGGTTAACCGACTAATAGGGATAAGTGTCTATATCTATTGAACCAAGCAAGGTAGAATCGAATTTATTTTTGCAGATGGTAGGTTTTTATGTGTATATTAACCCACAAGCCGATCCAAGGTTCTATCGCTAACGGTTCAATTTCTACGTCATACTGGGTGGGGTTAACCGACTAAAAGGGATAAGTGTCCATATCTATTGAACCAAGCAAGATAGAATCGATTTTGTTTTTGCAGATGATAGTTTTTTATGTGTATATTAATCCACAAGCCGATACAAGGTTCTATCGCTAACGGTTCAATTTCTACGTCATACTGGGTGGGGTTAACCGACTAATAGGGATAAGTGTCTATATCTATTGAACCAAGCAAGGTACAATCGAATTTATTTTTGCAGATGGTAGGTTTTTATGTGTATATTAATCCACAAGCCGATCCAAGGTTCTATCGCTAACGGTTCAATTTCTACGTCAAACTGGGTGAGGTTAACCGACTAAAAGGGATAAGTGTCCATATCTATTGATCCAAGCAAGACAGAATCGATTTTATTTTTGCAAATGATAGGTTTTTATGTGTATATTAATCCACAAGCTGATCCAAGGTTATATCGTTACCGGTTCAATTTCTACGTCAAAATGGGTGGGGTTAACCGACTAAAAGGGATAAGTGTCCATATCTATTGAACCAAGCAAGATAGAATCGATTTTGTTTTTGCAAATGATAGTTTTTTATGTGTATATTAATTCACAAGCCGATCCAATGTTCTATCGCTAACGGTTCAATTTCTACGTCATACTGGGTGGGGTTAACCGACTAATAGCGATAAGTGTCAACATCTATTGAACCAAGCAAGATAGAATCGATTTTGTTTTTGCAGATGATAGGTTTTTATGTGTATATTAATTCACAAGCTGATCCAAGGTACTATCGCTAACGGTTCAATTTCTACGTCAAACTGGGTGAGGTTAACCGACTAAAAGGGATAAGTGTCCATATCTATTGAACCAAGCAAGATAGAATCGATTTTGTTTTTGCAAATGATAGGTTTTTATGTGCATATTAATCCACAAGCTGATCCAAGGTTTTATCGCTAACGGTTCAATTTCTACGTCAAACTGGGTGAGGTTAACCGACTAAAAGGGATAAGTGTCCATATCTATTGATCCAAGCAAGACAGAATCGATTTTGTTTTTGAAGATGATAGCTTTTTATGTGTATATTAATCCACAAGCCGATCCAAGGTTCTATCGCTAACGGTTCAATTTCTACGTCATACTGGGTGGGGTTAACCGACTAATAGGGATAAGTGTCTATATCTATTGAACCAAGCAAGGTAGAATCGAATTTATTTTTGCAGATGGTAGGTTTTTATGTGTATATTAATCCACAAGCCGATCCAAGGTTCTATCGCTAACGGTTCAATTTCTACGTCATACTGGGTGGGGTTAACCGACTAATAGGGATAAGTGTCTATATCTATTGAACCAAGCAAGGTAGAATCGAATTTATTTTTGCAGATGGTAGGTTTTTATGTGTATATTAATCCACAAGCCGATCCAAGGTTCTATCGCTAACGGTTCAATTTCTACGTCAAACTGGGTGAGGTTAACCGACTAAAAGGGATAAGTGTCCATATCTATTGATCCAAGCAAGACAGAATCGATTTTATTTTTGCAAATGATAGGTTTTTATGTGTATATTAATCCACAAGCTGATCCAAGGTTATATCGTTACCGGTTCAGTTTCTACGTCAAAATGGGTGGGGTTAACCGACTAAAAGGGATAAGTGTCCATATCTATTGAACCAAGCAAGATAGAATCGATTTTGTTTTTGCAAATGATAGTTTTTTATGTGTATATTAATTCACAAGCCGATCCAATGTTCTGTCGCTAACGGTTCAATTTCTACGTCATACTGTGTGGGGTTAACCGACTAAAAGGGATAAGTGTCCATATCTATTGAACCAAGCAAGATAGAATCGATTTTGTTTTTGCAGATGATAGGTTTTTATGTGTATATTAATCCACAAGCCGATCCAAGGTTCTATCGCTAACGGTTCAATTTCTACGTCATACTGGGTGGGGTTAACCGACTAAAAGGGATAAGTGCCCATATCTATTGAACCAAGCAAAATAGAATCGATTTTATTTTTGCAGATTATAGGTTTTTATGTGTATATCAATCCACAAGCTGATCCAAGGTTCTATCGCTAACGGTTCAATTTCTACGTCATACTGTGTGGGGTTAACCGACTAAAAGGGATAAGTGTCCATATCTATTGAACCAAGCAAGATAGAATCGATTTTGTTTTTGCAAATGATAGGTTTTTATGTGCATATTAATCCACAAGCTGATCCAAGGTTTTATCGCTAACGGTTCAATTTCTACGTCAAACTGGGTGAGGTTAACCGACTAAAAGGGATAAGTGTCCATATCTATTGATCCAAGCAAGACAGAATCGATTTTGTTTTTGCAGATGATAGTTTTTTATGTGTATATTAATCCACAAGCCGATCCAAGGTTCTATCGCTAACGGTTCAATTTCTACGTCATACTGGGTGGGGTTAACCGACTAATAGGGATAAGTGTCTATATCTATTGAACCAAGCAAGGTAGAATCGAATTTATTTTTGCAGATGGTAGGTTTTTATGTGTATATTAATCCACAAGCCGATCCAAGGTTCTATCGCTAACGGTTCAATTTCTACGTCAAACTGGGTGAGGTTAACCGACTAAAAGGGATAAGTGTCCATATCTATTGATCCAAGCAAGACAGAATCGATTTTATTTTTGCAAATGATAGGTTTTTATGTGTATATTAATCCACAAGCTGATCCAAGGTTATATCGTTACCGGTTCAATTTCTACGTCAAAATGGGTGGGGTTAACCGACTAAAAGGGATAAGTGTCCATATCTATTGAACCAAGCAAGATAGAATCGATTTTGTTTTTGCAGATGATAGTTTTTTATGTGTATATTAATTCACAAGCCGATCCAAGGTTCTATCGCTAACGGTTCAATTTCTACGTCATACTGTGTGGGGTTAACCGACTAAAAGGGATAAGTGTCCATATCTATTGAACCAAGCAAGATAGAATCGATTTTGTTTTTGCAGATGATAGTTTTTTATGTGTATATTAATTCACAAGCCGATCCGAGGTTCTATCGCTAACGGTTCAATTTCTACGTCATACTGTGTGGGGTTAACCGACTAAAAGGGATAAGTGTCCATATCTATTGAACCAAGCAAAATAGAATCGATTTTATTTTTGCAGATTATAGGTTTTTATGTGTATATCAATCCACAAGCTGATCCAAGGTTCTATCGCTAACGGTTCAATTTCTACGTCATACTGTGTGGGGTTAACCGACTAAAAGGGATAAGTGTCCATATCTATTGAACCAAGCAAGATAGAATCGATTTTGTTTTTGCAAATGATAGGTTTTTATGTGCATATTAATCCACAAGCTGATCCAAAGTTTTATCGCTAACGGTTCAATTTCTACGTCAAACTGGGTGAGGTTAACCGACTAAAAGGGATAAGTGTCCATATCTATTGAACCAAGCAAGACAGAATCGATTTTATTTTTGCAGATGGTAGGTTTTTATGTGTATATTAATCCACAAGCCGATCCAAGGTTCTATCGCTAACGGTTCAATTTCTACGTCATACTGTGTGGGGTTAACCGACTAAAAGGGATAAGTGTCCATATCTATTGAACCAAGCAAAATAGAATCGATTTTATTTTTGCAGATTATAGGTTTTTATGTGTATATCAATCCACAAGCTGATCCAAGGTTCTATCGCTAACGGTTCAATTTCTACGTCATACTGTGTGGGGTTAACCGACTAAAAGGGATAAGTGTCCATATCTATTGAACCAAGCAAGATAGAATCGATTTTGTTTTTGCAAATGATAGGTTTTTATGTGCATATTAATCCACAAGCCGATCCAAGGTTCTATCGCTAACGGTTCAATTTCTACGTCATACTGGGTGGGGTTAACCGACTAATAGCGATAAGTGTCAACATCTATTGAACCAAGCAAGGTAGAATCGAATTTATTTTTGCAGATGGTAGGTTTTTATGTGCATATTAATCCACAAGCTGATCCAAGGTTCTATCGCTAACGGTTCAATTTCTACGTCAAACTGGGTGAGGTTAACCGACTAAAAGGGATAAGTGTCCATATCTATTGAACCAAGCAAGACAGAATCGATTTTATTTTTGCAGATGATAGGTTTTTATGTGTATATTAATCCACAAGCTGATCCAAGGTTCTATCGCTAACGGTTCAATTTCTACGTCATACTGGGTGGGGTTAACCGACTAAAAGGGATAAGTGTCCATATCTATTAAACCATGCAAGATAGAATCGATTTTGTTTTTGCAGATGATAGGTTTTTATGTGTATATTAATCCACAAGCTGATCCAAGGTTCTATCGCTAACGGTTCAATTTCTACGTCATACTGGGTGGGGTTAACCGACTAAAAGGGATAAGTGTCCATATCTATTGAACCGTGCAAGATAGAATCGATTTTGTTTTTGCAGATGATAGGTTTTTATGTGTATATTAATTCACAAGCTGATCCAAGGTTCTATCGCTAACGGTTCAATTTCTACGTCAAACTGGGTGAGGTTAACCGACTAAAAGGGATAAGTGTCCATATCTATTAAACCATGCAAGATAGAATCGATTTTGTTTTTGCAGATGATAGGTTTTTATGTGTATATTAATCCACAAGCTGATCCAAGGTTCTATCGCTAACGGTTCAATTTCTACGTCATACTGGGTGGGGTTAACCGACTAAAAGGGATAAGTGTCCATATCTATTGAACCGTGCAAGATAGAATCGATTTTGTTTTTGCAGATGATAGTTTTTTATGTGTATATTAATCCACAAGCCGATCCAAGGTTCTATCGCTAACGGTTCAATTTCTACGTCAAACTGGGTGAGGTTAACCGACTAAAAGGGATAAGTGTCCATATCTATTGAACCAAGCAAGACAGAATCGATTTTATTTTTGCAAATGATAGGTTTTTATGTGTATATTAATCCACAAGCTGATCCAAGGTTATATCGTTACCGGTTCAATTTCTACGTCAAAATGGGTGGGGTTAACCGACTAAAAGGGATAAGTGTCCATATCTATTGAACCAAGCAAGATAGAATCGATTTTGTTTTTGCAGATGATAGTTTTTTATGTGTATATTAATTCACAAGCCGATCCAAGGTTCTATCGCTAACGGTTCAATTTCTACGTCATACTGTGTGGGGTTAACCGACTAAAAGGGATAAGTGTCCATATCTATTGAACCAAGCAAGATAGAATCGATTTTGTTTTTGCAGATGATAGGTTTTTATGTGTATATTAATCCACAAGCCGATCCAAGGTTCTATCGCTAACGGTTCAATTTCTACGTCATACTGGGTGGGGTTAACCGACTAAAAGGGATAAGTGTCCATATCTATTGAACCAAGCAAGATAGAATCGATTTTGTTTTTGCAGATGATAGGTTTTTATGTGTGTATTAATCCACAAGCTGATCCAAGGTTCTATCGCTAACGGTTCAATTTCTACGTCATACTAGGTGGGGTTAACCGATTAATAGGGATAAGTATCCATATCTATTGAACCAAGCAAGATAGAATCGATTTTGTTTTTGCAGGTGATAGGTTTTTATGTGTATATTAATCCACAAGCTGATCCAAGGTTCTATCGCTAACGGTTCAGTTTCTACGTCATACTAGGTGGGGTTAACCGACTAATAGGGATAAGTGTCCATATCTATTGAACCAAGCAAGGTAGAATCAAATTTATTTTTGCAGATGGTAGGTTTTTATGTGTACATTAATCCAAAAGCTGATCCAAGGTTCTATCGCTAACGGTTCAATTTCTACGTCAAACTGGGTGGGGTTAACCGACTAAAAGGGATAAGTGTCCATATCTATTGAACCAAGCAAGACAGAATCGATTTTATTTTTGCAGATGGTAGGTTTTTATGTGTATATTAATCCAAAAGCTGATCCAAGGTTCTATCGTTAGCGGTTCAATTTCTACGTCATACTGGGTGGGGTTAACCGACTAAAAGGGATAAGTGTCCATATCTATTGATCCAAGCAAGATAGAATCGATTTTGTTTTTGAATTTGATAGGTTTTTATGTGTATATTAATCCACAAGCTGATCCAAAGCTCTATCTTTAATGGTTCAATTTCTACGTCATAGTGGGTGGGGTTAACCGACTAAAAGGGATAAGTGTCCATATCTATTGAACCAAGCAAGATAGAATCGATTTTGTTTTTGTAGATGATAGGTTTTTATGTGTGTATTAATCCACAAGCTGATACAAGGTTCTATCGCTAACGGCTCAATTTCTACGTCATAGTGGGTGGGGTTAACCGACTAAAAGGGATAAGTGTCCATATCTATTGAACCAAGCAAGATAGAATCGATTTTGTTTGTGCAGATGATAGGGTTTTATGTGTGTATTAATCCACAAGCTGATACAAGGTTCTATCACTAACGGTTCAATTTCTACGTCATACTGGGTGGGGTTAACAGACTAAAAGGGGTAAGTGTCCATATCTATTGAACCAAGCAAGATAGAATCGATTTTGTTTTTGCATATGGTAGATTTTTAAGTGTATATTAATCCACAAGCTGATACAAGGTTCTATCGTTAACGGTTCAATTTCTACGTCAAAGTGGATGGGGTTAACCGACTAAAAGGGATAAGTGTCCATATCCATTGAACCAAGCAAGATAGAATTTTGTTTTTGCAGATGGTAGGTTTTTATGTGTATATTAATCCACAAGCTGATACAAGGTTCTATCGTTAACGGTTCAATTTCTACGTCAAAGTGGATGGGGTTAACCGACTAAAAGGGATAAGTGTCCATATCTATTGAACCAAACAAGATAGATTCGATTTTGTTTTGCAGATGATAGGTTTTTATGTGTGTATTAATCCACAAGCTGATACAAGGTTCTATCGTTAACGGTTCAATTTCTACGTCAAAGTGAGTGGGGTTAACTGACTAAAAGGGATAAGTGTCCATATCTATTGAACAAAGCAAGATAGAATCGATTTTATTTTTGCAGATGGTAGGTTTTTATGTGTATATTAATCCACAAGCTGATACAAGGTTCTATCGTTAACGGTTCAATTTCTACGTCAAAGTGGATGGGTTTAACCGACTAAAAGGGATAAGTGTCCATATATATTGACCCAAACAAGATAGATTCGATTTTGTTTTTGAAGATGGTAGGTTTTTATGTGTATATTAATCCACAAGCTGATCCATGGTTACATCGTTAACGGTTCAATTTCTACGTCAAAGTGGATGGGGTTAACCGACTAAAAGGGATAAGTGTCCATAACTATTGAACCAAACAAGATAGATTCGATTTTGTTTTTGAAGATGGTAGGTTTTTATGTGTATATTAATCCACAAGCTGATCCAAGGTTATATCGTTAACGGTTCAATTTCTACGTCAAAATGGGTGGGGTTAACCGACTAAAAGGGATAAGTGTGCATATCTATTGAACCAAGAAAGATAGAATCGATTTTGTTTTTGCAGATGATAGGTTTTTATGTGTATATTAATCCGCAAGCTGATCCAAGGTTCTATCGTTAACGGTTTAATTTCTACGTCAAAGTGGATGGGGTTAACCGACTAAAAGGGATAAATGTCCATATCTATTGAACCAAGCAAGATAGAATCGATTTTGCTTTTGCACATGATAGGTTTTTATGTGTATATTAATACACAAGCTGATACAAGGTTCTATCGTTAACGGTTCAATTTCTACGTCATACTGGGTGGGGTTAACCGACTAAAAGGGATAAGTGTCCATATCTATTGAACCAAGCAAGATAGAATCGATTTTGTTTTTGCAGATGATAGGTCTTTATGTGTATATTAATCCGCAAGCTGATCCAAGGTTCTATCGTTAACGGTTTAATTTCTACGTCAAAATGGATGGGGTTAACCGACTAAAAGGGATAAGTGTCCATATCTATTGAACCAAGCAAGATAGAATTGATTTTGTTTTTGCAGATAATAGGTTTTTATGTGTATATTAATCCGCAAGCTGATCCTAGGTTCTATCGTTAACGGTTTAATTTATACGTCAAAGTGGATGGGGTTAACCGACTAAAAGGGATAAGTGTCCATATCTATTGAACCAAGCAAGATAGAATCGATTTTGTTTTAGCAGATGGTAGGTTTTTATGTGTATATTAATCCACAAGCTGATATGAGGTTCTATCGCTAACGGTTCAATTTCTACGTCATACTGGGTGGGGTTAACCGACTAAAAGGGATAAGTGTCCATATCTATTGAACAAAGCAAGATAGAATCGATTTTGTTTTTGCAGATGATAGGCTTTTATGTGTATATTAATCCACAAGCTGATACAAGGTTCTATCGTTAACGGTTCAATTTCTACGTCAAAGTGGATGGGGTTAACCGACTAAAAGGGATAAGTGTCCATATCTATTGAGCCAAGCAAGATAGAATCGATTTTGTTTTTGCAGATGGTAGGCTTTTATGTGTATATTAATCCACAAGCTGACCCAAGGTTATATCGTTAACGGTTCAATTTCTACGTCAAAATGGGTGGGGTTAACCGACTAAAAGGGATAAGTGTGCATATCTATTGAACCAAGCAAGATAGAATCGATTTTGTTTTTGCAGAGGATAGGTTTTTATGTGTATATTAATCCGCAAGCTGATCCAAGGTTCTATCGTTAACGGTTTAATTTCTACGTCAAAGTGGATGGGGTTAACCGACTAAAAGGGATAAGTGTCCATATCTATTGAGCCAAGCAAGATAGAATCGATTTTGTTTTTGCAGATGGTAGGCTTTTATGTGTATATTAATCCACAAGCTGACCCAAGGTTATATCGTTAACGGTTCAATTTCTACGTCAAAATGGGTGGGGTTAACCGACTAAAAGGGATAAGTGTCCATATCTATTGAACCAAGCAAGATAGAATCGATTTTGTTTTAGCAGATGGTAGGTTTTTATGTGTATATTAATCCACAAGCTGATCCAAGGTTCTATCGCTAACGGTTCAATTTCTACGTCATACTGGGTGGGGTTAACCGACTAAAAGGGATAAGTGTCCATATCTATTAAACCATGCAAGATAGAATCGATTTTGTTTTTGCAGATGATAGGTTTTTATGTGTATATTAATCCACAAGCTGATCCAAGGTTCTATCGCTAACGGTTCAATTTCTACGTCATACTGGGTGGGGTTAACCGACTAAAAGGGATAAGTGTCCATATCTATTGAACCAAGCAAGATAGAATCGATTTTGTTTTAGCAGATGGTAGGTTTTTATGTGTATATTAATCCACAAGCTGATCCAAGGTTCTATCGCTAACGGTTCAATTTCTACGTCATACTGGGTGGGGTTAACCGACTAAAAGGGATAAGTGTCCATATCTATTAAACCATGCAAGATAGAATCGATTTTGTTTTTGCAGATGATAGGTTTTTATGTGTATATTAATCCACAAGCTGATCCAAGGTTCTATCGCTAACGGTTCAATTTCTACGTCATACTGTGTGGGGTTAACCGACTAAAAGGGATAAGTGTCCATATCTATTAAACCATGCAAGATAGAATCGATTTTGTTTTTGCAGATGATAGGTTTTTATGTGTATATTAATCCACAAGCTGATCCAAGGTTATATCGTTAACGGTTCAATTTCTACGTCAAAATGGGTGGGGTTAACCGACTAAAAGGGATAAGTGTCCATATCTATTGAACCAAGCAAGATAGAATCGATTTTGTTTTAGCAGATGGTAGGTTTTTATGTGTATATTAATCCACAAGCTGATCCAAGGTTCTATCGCTAACGGTTCAATTTCTACGTCATACTGGGTGGGGTTAACCGACTAAAAGGGATAAGTGTCCATATCTATTAAACCATGCAAGATAGAATCGATTTTGTTTTTGCAGATGATAGGTTTTTATGTGTATATTAATCCACAAGCTGATCCAAGGTTCTATCGCTAACGGTTCAATTTCTACGTCATACTGTGTGGGGTTAACCGACTAAAAGGGATAAGTGTCCATATCTATTGAACCAAGCAAGATAGAATCGATTTTGTTTTAGCAGATGGTAGGTTTTTATGTGTATATTAATCCACAAGCTGATATGAGGTTCTATCGCTAACGGTTCAATTTCTACGTCATACTGGGTGGGGTTAACCGACTAAAAGGGATAAGTGTCCATATCTATTGAACAAAGCAAGATAGAATCGATTTTGTTTTTGCAGATGATAGGCTTTTATGTGTATATTAATCCACAAGCTGATACAAGGTTCTATCGTTAACGGTTCAATTTCTACGTCAAAGTGGATGGGGTTAACCGACTAAAAGGGATAAGTGTCCATATCTATTGAGCCAAGCAAGATAGAATCGATTTTGTTTTTGCAGATGGTAGGCTTTTATGTGTATATTAATCCACAAGCTGACCCAAGGTTATATCGTTAACGGTTCAATTTCTACGTCAAAATGGGTGGGGTTAACCGACTAAAAGGGATAAGTGTGCATATCTATTGAACCAAGCAAGATAGAATCGATTTTGTTTTTGCAGAGGATAGGTTTTTATGTGTATATTAATCCGCAAGCTGATCCAAGGTTCTATCGTTAACGGTTTAATTTCTACGTCAAAGTGGATGGGGTTAACCGACTAAAAGGGATAAGTGTCCATATCTATTGAACCAAGCAAAATAGAATCGATTTTATTTTTGCAGATTATAGGTTTTTATGTGTATATCAATCCACAAGCTGATCCAAGGTTCTATCGCTAACGGTTCAATTTCTACGTCATACTGTGTGGGGTTAACCGACTAAAAGGGATAAGTGTCCATATCTATTGAACCAAGCAAGATAGAATCGATTTTGTTTTTGCAAATGATAGGTTTTTATGTGCATATTAATCCACAAGCCGATCCAAGGTTCTATCGCTAACGGTTCAATTTCTACGTCATACTGGGTGGGGTTAACCGACTAATAGCGATAAGTGTCAACATCTATTGAACCAAGCAAGGTAGAATCGAATTTATTTTTGCAGATGGTAGGTTTTTATGTGCATATTAATCCACAAGCTGATCCAAGGTTCTATCGCTAACGGTTCAATTTCTACGTCAAACTGGGTGAGGTTAACCGACTAAAAGGGATAAGTGTCCATATCTATTGAACCAAGCAAGACAGAATCGATTTTATTTTTGCAGATGATAGGTTTTTATGTGTATATTAATCCACAAGCTGATCCAAGGTTCTATCGCTAACGGTTCAATTTCTACGTCATACTGGGTGGGGTTAACCGACTAAAAGGGATAAGTGTCCATATCTATTAAACCATGCAAGATAGAATCGATTTTGTTTTTGCAGATGATAGGTTTTTATGTGTATATTAATCCACAAGCTGATCCAAGGTTCTATCGCTAACGGTTCAATTTCTACGTCATACTGGGTGGGGTTAACCGACTAAAAGGGATAAGTGTCCATATCTATTGAACCGTGCAAGATAGAATCGATTTTGTTTTTGCAGATGATAGGTTTTTATGTGTATATTAATTCACAAGCTGATCCAAGGTTCTATCGCTAACGGTTCAATTTCTACGTCAAACTGGGTGAGGTTAACCGACTAAAAGGGATAAGTGTCCATATCTATTAAACCATGCAAGATAGAATCGATTTTGTTTTTGCAGATGATAGGTTTTTATGTGTATATTAATCCACAAGCTGATCCAAGGTTCTATCGCTAACGGTTCAATTTCTACGTCATACTGGGTGGGGTTAACCGACTAAAAGGGATAAGTGTCCATATCTATTGAACCGTGCAAGATAGAATCGATTTTGTTTTTGCAGATGATAGTTTTTTATGTGTATATTAATCCACAAGCCGATCCAAGGTTCTATCGCTAACGGTTCAATTTCTACGTCAAACTGGGTGAGGTTAACCGACTAAAAGGGATAAGTGTCCATATCTATTGAACCAAGCAAGACAGAATCGATTTTATTTTTGCAAATGATAGGTTTTTATGTGTATATTAATCCACAAGCTGATCCAAGGTTATATCGTTACCGGTTCAATTTCTACGTCAAAATGGGTGGGGTTAACCGACTAAAAGGGATAAGTGTCCATATCTATTGAACCAAGCAAGATAGAATCGATTTTGTTTTTGCAGATGATAGTTTTTTATGTGTATATTAATTCACAAGCCGATCCAAGGTTCTATCGCTAACGGTTCAATTTCTACGTCATACTGTGTGGGGTTAACCGACTAAAAGGGATAAGTGTCCATATCTATTGAACCAAGCAAGATAGAATCGATTTTGTTTTTGCAGATGATAGGTTTTTATGTGTATATTAATCCACAAGCCGATCCAAGGTTCTATCGCTAACGGTTCAATTTCTACGTCATACTGGGTGGGGTTAACCGACTAAAAGGGATAAGTGTCCATATCTATTGAACCAAGCAAGATAGAATCGATTTTGTTTTTGCAGATGATAGGTTTTTATGTGTGTATTAATCCACAAGCTGATCCAAGGTTCTATCGCTAACGGTTCAATTTCTACGTCATACTAGGTGGGGTTAACCGATTAATAGGGATAAGTATCCATATCTATTGAACCAAGCAAGATAGAATCGATTTTGTTTTTGCAGGTGATAGGTTTTTATGTGTATATTAATCCACAAGCTGATCCAAGGTTCTATCGCTAACGGTTCAGTTTCTACGTCATACTAGGTGGGGTTAACCGACTAATAGGGATAAGTGTCCATATCTATTGAACCAAGCAAGGTAGAATCAAATTTATTTTTGCAGATGGTAGGTTTTTATGTGTACATTAATCCAAAAGCTGATCCAAGGTTCTATCGCTAACGGTTCAATTTCTACGTCAAACTGGGTGGGGTTAACCGACTAAAAGGGATAAGTGTCCATATCTATTGAACCAAGCAAGACAGAATCGATTTTATTTTTGCAGATGGTAGGTTTTTATGTGTATATTAATCCAAAAGCTGATCCAAGGTTCTATCGTTAGCGGTTCAATTTCTACGTCATACTGGGTGGGGTTAACCGACTAAAAGGGATAAGTGTCCATATCTATTGATCCAAGCAAGATAGAATCGATTTTGTTTTTGAATTTGATAGGTTTTTATGTGTATATTAATCCACAAGCTGATCCAAAGCTCTATCTTTAATGGTTCAATTTCTACGTCATAGTGGGTGGGGTTAACCGACTAAAAGGGATAAGTGTCCATATCTATTGAACCAAGCAAGATAGAATCGATTTTGTTTTTGTAGATGATAGGTTTTTATGTGTGTATTAATCCACAAGCTGATACAAGGTTCTATCGCTAACGGCTCAATTTCTACGTCATAGTGGGTGGGGTTAACCGACTAAAAGGGATAAGTGTCCATATCTATTGAACCAAGCAAGATAGAATCGATTTTGTTTGTGCAGATGATAGGGTTTTATGTGTGTATTAATCCACAAGCTGATACAAGGTTCTATCACTAACGGTTCAATTTCTACGTCATACTGGGTGGGGTTAACAGACTAAAAGGGGTAAGTGTCCATATCTATTGAACCAAGCAAGATAGAATCGATTTTGTTTTTGCATATGGTAGATTTTTAAGTGTATATTAATCCACAAGCTGATACAAGGTTCTATCGTTAACGGTTCAATTTCTACGTCAAAGTGGATGGGGTTAACCGACTAAAAGGGATAAGTGTCCATATCCATTGAACCAAGCAAGATAGAATTTTGTTTTTGCAGATGGTAGGTTTTTATGTGTATATTAATCCACAAGCTGATACAAGGTTCTATCGTTAACGGTTCAATTTCTACGTCAAAGTGGATGGGGTTAACCGACTAAAAGGGATAAGTGTCCATATCTATTGAACCAAACAAGATAGATTCGATTTTGTTTTGCAGATGATAGGTTTTTATGTGTGTATTAATCCACAAGCTGATACAAGGTTCTATCGTTAACGGTTCAATTTCTACGTCAAAGTGAGTGGGGTTAACTGACTAAAAGGGATAAGTGTCCATATCTATTGAACAAAGCAAGATAGAATCGATTTTATTTTTGCAGATGGTAGGTTTTTATGTGTATATTAATCCACAAGCTGATACAAGGTTCTATCGTTAACGGTTCAATTTCTACGTCAAAGTGGATGGGTTTAACCGACTAAAAGGGATAAGTGTCCATATATATTGACCCAAACAAGATAGATTCGATTTTGTTTTTGAAGATGGTAGGTTTTTATGTGTATATTAATCCACAAGCTGATCCATGGTTACATCGTTAACGGTTCAATTTCTACGTCAAAGTGGATGGGGTTAACCGACTAAAAGGGATAAGTGTCCATAACTATTGAACCAAACAAGATAGATTCGATTTTGTTTTTGAAGATGGTAGGTTTTTATGTGTATATTAATCCACAAGCTGATCCAAGGTTATATCGTTAACGGTTCAATTTCTACGTCAAAATGGGTGGGGTTAACCGACTAAAAGGGATAAGTGTGCATATCTATTGAACCAAGAAAGATAGAATCGATTTTGTTTTTGCAGATGATAGGTTTTTATGTGTATATTAATCCGCAAGCTGATCCAAGGTTCTATCGTTAACGGTTTAATTTCTACGTCAAAGTGGATGGGGTTAACCGACTAAAAGGGATAAATGTCCATATCTATTGAACCAAGCAAGATAGAATCGATTTTGCTTTTGCACATGATAGGTTTTTATGTGTATATTAATACACAAGCTGATACAAGGTTCTATCGTTAACGGTTCAATTTCTACGTCATACTGGGTGGGGTTAACCGACTAAAAGGGATAAGTGTCCATATCTATTGAACCAAGCAAGATAGAATCGATTTTGTTTTTGCAGATGATAGGTCTTTATGTGTATATTAATCCGCAAGCTGATCCAAGGTTCTATCGTTAACGGTTTAATTTCTACGTCAAAATGGATGGGGTTAACCGACTAAAAGGGATAAGTGTCCATATCTATTGAACCAAGCAAGATAGAATTGATTTTGTTTTTGCAGATAATAGGTTTTTATGTGTATATTAATCCGCAAGCTGATCCTAGGTTCTATCGTTAACGGTTTAATTTATACGTCAAAGTGGATGGGGTTAACCGACTAAAAGGGATAAGTGTCCATATCTATTGAACCAAGCAAGATAGAATCGATTTTGTTTTAGCAGATGGTAGGTTTTTATGTGTATATTAATCCACAAGCTGATATGAGGTTCTATCGCTAACGGTTCAATTTCTACGTCATACTGGGTGGGGTTAACCGACTAAAAGGGATAAGTGTCCATATCTATTGAACAAAGCAAGATAGAATCGATTTTGTTTTTGCAGATGATAGGCTTTTATGTGTATATTAATCCACAAGCTGATACAAGGTTCTATCGTTAACGGTTCAATTTCTACGTCAAAGTGGATGGGGTTAACCGACTAAAAGGGATAAGTGTCCATATCTATTGAGCCAAGCAAGATAGAATCGATTTTGTTTTTGCAGATGGTAGGCTTTTATGTGTATATTAATCCACAAGCTGACCCAAGGTTATATCGTTAACGGTTCAATTTCTACGTCAAAATGGGTGGGGTTAACCGACTAAAAGGGATAAGTGTGCATATCTATTGAACCAAGCAAGATAGAATCGATTTTGTTTTTGCAGAGGATAGGTTTTTATGTGTATATTAATCCGCAAGCTGATCCAAGGTTCTATCGTTAACGGTTTAATTTCTACGTCAAAGTGGATGGGGTTAACCGACTAAAAGGGATAAGTGTCCATATCTATTGAGCCAAGCAAGATAGAATCGATTTTGTTTTTGCAGATGGTAGGCTTTTATGTGTATATTAATCCACAAGCTGACCCAAGGTTATATCGTTAACGGTTCAATTTCTACGTCAAAATGGGTGGGGTTAACCGACTAAAAGGGATAAGTGTCCATATCTATTGAACCAAGCAAGATAGAATCGATTTTGTTTTAGCAGATGGTAGGTTTTTATGTGTATATTAATCCACAAGCTGATATGAGGTTCTATCGCTAACGGTTCAATTTCTACGTCATACTGGGTGGGGTTAACCGACTAAAAGGGATAAGTGTCCATATCTATTGAACAAAGCAAGATAGAATCGATTTTGTTTTTGCAGATGATAGGCTTTTATGTGTATATTAATCCACAAGCTGATACAAGGTTATATCGTTAACGGTTCAATTTCTACGTCAAAATGGGTGGGGTTAACCGACTAAAAGGGATAAGTGTGCATATCTATTGAACCAAGCAAGATAGAATCGATTTTGTTTTTGCAGAGGATAGGTTTTTATGTGTATATTAATCCGCAAGCTGATCCAAGGTTCTATCGTTAACGGTTTAATTTCTACGTCAAAGTGGATGGGGTTAACCGACTAAAAGGGATAAGTGTCCATATCTATTGAACTAAGCAAGATAGAATCGATTTTGTTTTTGCACATGATAGGTTTTTATGTGTATATTAATCCACAAGTTGATACGAGGTTCTATCGCTAACGGTTCAATTTCTACGTCATACTGGGTGGGGTTAACCGACTAAAAGGGATAAGTGTCCGCATCTATTGAACAAAGCAAGATAGAATCGATTTTGTTTTTGCAGATGATAGGCTTTTATGTGTACATTAATCCGCAAGCTGATCCAAGGTTCTATCGTTAACGGTTTAATTTCTACGTCAAAGTGGATGGGGTTAACCGACTAAAAGGGATAAGTGTCCATATCTATTGAACCAAGCAAGATAGAATCGATTTTGTTTTTGCAGATGATAGGTCTTTATGTGTATATTAATCCGCAAGCTGATCCAAGGTTCTATCGTTAACGGTTTAATTTCTACGTCAAAGTGGATGGGGTTAACCGACTAAAAGGGATAAATGTCCATATCTATTGAACCAAGCAAGATAGAATCGATTTTGTTTTTGCAGATGATAGGTTTTTATGTGTATATTAATCCGCAAGCTGATCCAAGGTTCTATCGTTAACGGTTTAATTTCTACGTCAAAGTGGATGGGGTTAACCGACTAAAAGGGATAAGTGTCCATATCTATTGTGGGTGGGGTTAACCGACTAAAAGGGATAAGTGTCCATATCTATTGAACCAAGCAAGATAGGATCGATTTTTTTTTTTGAACTTGATAGGTTTTTATGTGTATATTAATCCACAAGCTGATCCAAAGCTCTATCTTTAATGGTTCAATTTCTACGTCATAGTGGGTGGGGTTAACCGACTAAAAGGGATAAGTGTCCATATCTATTGAACCAAGCAAGATAGAATCGATTTTGTTTTTGTAGATGATAGGTTTTTATGTGTGTATTAATCCACAAGCTGATACAAGGTTCTATCGCTAACGGCTCAATTTCTACGTCATAGTGGGTGGGGTTAACCGACTAAAAGGGATAAGTGTCCATATCTATTGAACCAAGCAAGATAGAATCGATTTTGTTTTTGCAGATGATAGGTTTTTATGTGTGTATTAATCCACAAGCTGATACAAGGTTCTATCACTAACGGTTCAATTTCTACGTCATACTGGGTGGGGTTAACAGACTAAAAGGGATAAGTGTCCATATCTATTGAACCAAGCAAGATAGAATCGATTTTGTTTTTGCATATGGTAGGTTTTTAAGTGTATATTAATCCACAAGCTGATACAAGGTTCTATCGTTAACGGTTCAATTTCTACGTCAAAGTGGATGGGGTTAACCGACTAAAAGGGATAAGTGTCCATATCTATTGAACCAAGCAAGATAGAATTTTGTTTTTGCAGATGGTAGGTTTTTATGTGTATATTAATCCACAAGGTTCTATCGTTAACGGTTCAATTTCTACGTCAAAGTGGATGGGGTTAACCGACTAAAAGGGATAAGTGTCCATATCTATTGAACCAAACAAGATAGATTCGATTTTGTTTTGCAGATGATAGGTTTTTATGTGTGTATTAATCCACAAGCTGATACAAGGTTCTATCGTTAACGGTTCAATTTCTACGTCAAAGTGAGTGGGGTTAACTGACTAAAAGGGATAAGTGTCCATATCTATTGAACCAAGCAAGATAGAATTTTGTTTTTGCAGATGGTAGGTTTTTATGTGTATATTAATCCACAAGGTTCTATCGTTAACGGTTCAATTTCTACGTCAAAGTGGATGGGGTTAACCGACTAAAAGGGATAAGTGTCCATATCTATTGAACCAAACAAGATAGATTCGATTTTGTTTTGCAGATGATAGGTTTTTATGTGTGTATTAATCCACAAGCTGATACAAGGTTCTATCGTTAACGGTTCAATTTCTACGTCAAAGTGAGTGGGGTTAACTGACTAAAAGGGATAAGTGTCCATATCTATTGAACAAAGCAAGATAGAATCGATTTTATTTTTGCAGATGGTAGGTTTTTATGTGTATATTAATCCACAAGCTGATCCATTGTTATATCGTTAACGGTTCAATTTCTACGTCAAAGTGGATGGGGTTAACCGACTAAAAGGGATAAGTGTCCATAACTATTGAACCAAACAAGATAGATTCGATTTTGTTTTTGAAGATGGTAGGTTTTTATGTGTATATTAATCCACAAGCTGATCCAAGGTTATATCGTTAACGGTTCAATTTCTACGTCAAAATGGGTGGGGTTAACCGACTAAAAGGGATAAGTGTGCATATCTATTGAACCAAGAAAGATAGAATCGATTTTGTTTTTGCAGATGATAGGTTTTTATGTGTATATTAATCCGCAAGCTGATCCAAGGTTCTATCGTTAACGGTTTAATTTCTACGTCAAAGTGGATGGGGTTAACCGACTAAAAGGGATAAATGTCCATATCTATTGAACCAAGCAAGATAGAATCGATTTTGCTTTTGCACATGATAGGTTTTTATGTGTATATTAATACACAAGCTGATACAAGGTTCTATCGTTAACGGTTCAATTTCTACGTCATACTGGGTGGGGTTAACCGACTAAAAGGGATAAGTGTCCATATCTATTGAACCAAGCAAGATAGAATCGATTTTGTTTTTGCAGATGATAGGTCTTTATGTGTATATTAATCCGCAAGCTGATCCAAGGTTCTATCGTTAACGGTTTAATTTCTACGTCAAAATGGATGGGGTTAACCGACTAAAAGGGATAAGTGTCCATATCTATTGAACCAAGCAAGATAGAATTGATTTTGTTTTTGCAGATAATAGGTTTTTATGTGTATATTAATCCGCAAGCTGATCCTAGGTTCTATCGTTAACGGTTTAATTTATACGTCAAAGTGGATGGGGTTAACCGACTAAAAGGGATAAGTGTCCATATCTATTGAACCAAGCAAGATAGAATCGATTTTGTTTTAGCAGATGGTAGGTTTTTATGTGTATATTAATCCGCAAGCTGATACGAGGTTCTATCGCTAACGGTTCAATTTCTACGTCATTCTGGGTGGGGTTAACCGACTAAAAGGGATAAGTGTCCATATCTATTGAACAAAGCAAGATAGAATCGATTTTGTTTTTGCAGATGATAGGCTTTTATGTGTATATTAATCCACAAGCTGATACAAGGTTCTATCGTTAACGGCTCAATTTCTACGTCAAAGTGGATGGGGTTAACCGACTAAAAGGGATAAGTGTCCATATCTATTGAGCCAAGCAAGATAGAATCGATTTTGTTTTTGCAGATGATAGGCTTTTATGTGTATATTAATCCACAAGCTGACCCAAGGTTATATCGTTAACGGTTCAATTTCTACGTCAAAATGGGTGGGGTTAACCGACTAAAAGGGATAAGTGTGCATATCTATTGAACCAAGCAAGATAGAATCGATTTTGTTTTTGCAGAGGATAGGTTTTTATGTGTATATTAATCCGCAAGCTGATCCAAGGTTCTATCGTTAACGGTTTAATTTCTACGTCAAAGTGGATGGGGTTAACCGACTAAAAGGGATAAGTGTCCATATCTATTGAACTAAGCAAGATAGAATCGATTTTGTTTTTGCACATGATAGGCTTTTATGTGTATATTAATCCACAAGCTGATACAAGGTTCTATCGTTAACGGTTCAAATTCTACATCATACTGGGTGGGGTTAACCGACTAAATGGGATAAGTGTCCATATCTATTGAACCAAGCAAGATAGAATCGATTTTGTTTTTGCAGATGATAGGTTTTTATGTGTGTATTAATCCACAAGCTGATACAAGGTTCTATCGCTAACGGTTCAATTTCTACGTCAAAGTGGATGGGGTTAACCGACTAAATGGGATAAGTGTCCATATCTATTGAACCAAGCAAGATAGAATCGATTTTGTTTTTGCAGATGATAGGCTTTTATGTGTATATTAATCCGCAAGCTGATCCAAGGTTCTATCGTTAACGGTTTAATTTCTACGTCAAAGTGGATGGGGTTAACCGGCTAAAAGGGATAAGTGTCCATATCTATTGAACCAAGCAAGATAGAATCGATTTTGTTTTTGCAGATGGTAGGTTTTTATGTGTATATTAATCCACAAGCTGATACTAGGTTCTATCTTTAACGGTTCAATTTCTACGTCAAAATGGGTGGGGTTAACCGACTAAAAGGGATAAGTGTCCATATCTATTGAACCAAGCAAGATAGAATCGATTTTGTTTTTGCAGATGATAGGCTTTTATGTGTATATTAATCCGCAAGCTTATCCAAGGTTATATCGTTAACGGTTCAATTTCTACGTCAAAATGGGTGGGGTTAACCGACTAAAAGGGATAAGTGTGCATATCTATTGAACCAAGAAAGATAGAATCGATTTTGTTTTTGCAGATGATAGGTTTTTATGTGTATATTAATCCGCAAGCTGATCCAAGGTTCTATCGTTAACGGTTTAATTTCTACGTCAAAGTGGATGGGGTTAACCGACTAAAAGGGATAAATGTCCATATCTATTGAACCAAGCAAGATAGAATCGATTTTGCTTTTGCACATGATAGGTTTTTATGTGTATATTAATACACAAGCTGATACAAGGTTCTATCGTTAACGGTTCAATTTCTACGTCATACTGGGTGGGGTTAACCGACTAAATGGGATAAGTGTCCATATCTATTGAACCAAGCAAGATAGAATCGATTTTGTTTTTGCAGATGATAGGCTTTTATGTGTATATTAATCCACAAGCTGACCCAAGGTTATATCGTTAACGGTTCAATTTCTACGTCAAAATGGGTGGGGTTAACCGACTAAAAGGGATAAGTGTGCATATCTATTGAACCAAGCAAGATAGAATCGATTTTGTTTTTGCAGAGGATAGGTTTTTATGTGTATATTAATCCGCAAGCTGATCCAAGGTTCTATCGTTAACGGTTTAATTTCTACGTCAAAGTGGATGGGGTTAACCGACTAAAAGGGATAAGTGTCCATATCTATTGAACTAAGCAAGATAGAATCGATTTTGTTTTTGCACATGATAGGTTTTTATGTGTATATTAATCCACAAGTTGATACGAGGTTCTATCGCTAACGGTTCAATTTCTACGTCATACTGGGTGGGGTTAACCGACTAAAAGGGATAAGTGTCCATATCTATTGAACAAAGCAAGATAGAATCGATTTTGTTTTTGCAGATGATAGGCTTTTATGTGTACATTAATCCGCAAGCTGATCCAAGGTTCTATCGTTAACGGTTTAATTTCTACGTCAAAGTGGATGGGGTTAACCGACTAAAAGGGATAAGTGTCCATATCTATTGAACCAAGCAAGATAGAATCGATTTTGTTTTTGCAGATGATAGGTCTTTATGTGTATATTAATCCGCAAGCTGATCCAAGGTTCTATCGTTAACGGTTTAATTTCTACGTCAAAGTGGATGGGGTTAACCGACTAAAAGGGATAAATGTCCATATCTATTGAACCAAGCAAGATAGAATCGATTTTGTTTTTGCAGATGATAGGTTTTTATGTGTATATTAATCCGCAAGCTGATCCAAGGTTCTATCGTTAACGGTTTAATTTCTACGTCAAAGTGGATGGGGTTAACCGACTAAAAGGGATAAGTGTCCATATCTATTGTGGGTGGGGTTAACCGACTAAAAGGGATAAGTGTCCATATCTATTGAACCAAGCAAGATAGAATCGATTTTGTTTTTGAATTTGATAGGTTTTTATGTGTATATTAATCCACAAGCTGATCCAAAGCTCTATCTTTAATGGTTCAATTTCTACGTCATAGTGGGTGGGGTTAACCGACTAAAAGGGATAAGTGTCCATATCTATTGAACCAAGCAAGATAGAATCGATTTTGTTTTTGTAGATGATAGGTTTTTATGTGTGTATTAATCCACAAGCTGATACAAGGTTCTGTCGCTAACGGCTCAATTTCTACGTCATAGTGGGTGGGGTTAACCGACTAAAAGGGATAAGTGTCCATATCTATTGAACCAAGCAAGATAGAATCGATTTTGTTTGTGCAGATGATAGGGTTTTATGTGTGTATTAATCCACAAGCTGATACAAGGTTCTATCACTAACGGTTCAATTTCTACGTCATACTGGGTGGGGTTAACAGACTAAAAGGGGTAAGTGTCCATATCTATTGAACCAAGCAAGATAGAATCGATTTTGTTTTTGCATATGGTAGATTTTTAAGTGTATATTAATCCACAAGCTGATACAAGGTTCTATCGTTAACGGTTCAATTTCTACGTCAAAGTGGATGGGGTTAACCGACTAAAAGGGATAAATGTCCATATCTATTGAACCAAGCAAGATAGAATCGATTTTGTTTTTGCAGATGATAGGCTTTTATGTGTATATTAATCCACAAGCTGATACAAGGTTCTATCGTTAACGGTTCAATTTCTACGTCAAAGTGGATGGGGTTAACCGACTAAAAGGGATAAGTGTCCATATCCATTGAACCAAGCAAGATAGAATTTTGTTTTTGCAGATGGTAGGTTTTTATGTGTATATTAATCCACAAGCTGATACAAGGTTCTATCGCTAACGGTTCAATTTCTACGTCATTCTGGGTGGGGTTAACCGACTAAAAGGGATAAGTGTCCATATCTATTGAACAAAGCAAGATAGAATCGATTTTGTTTTTGCAGATGATAGGCTTTTATGTGTATATTAATCCACAAGCTGATACAAGGTTCTATCGTTAACGGTTCAATTTCTACGTCAAAGTGGATGGGGTTAACCGACTAAAAGGGATAAGTGTCCATATCCATTGAACCAAGCAAGATAGAATTTTGTTTTTGCAGATGGTAGGTTTTTATGTGTATATTAATCCACAAGCTGATACAAGGTTCTATCGCTAACGGTTCAATTTCTACGTCAAAGTGGATGGGGTTAACCGACTAAAAGGGATAAGTGTGCATATCTATTGAACCAAGCAAGATAGAATCGATTTTGTTTTTGCAGAGGATAGGTTTTTATGTGTATATTAATCCGCAAGCTGATCCAAGGTTCTATCGTTAACGGTTTAATTTCTACGTCAAAGTGGATGGGGTTAACCGACTAAAAGGGATAAATGTCCATATCTATTGAACCAAGCAAGATAGAATCGATTTTGTTTTTGCAGATGATAGGCTTTTATGTGTATATTAATCCACAAGCTGATACAAGGTTCTATCGTTAACGGTTCAATTTCTACGTCAAAGTGGATGGGGTTAACCGACTAAAAGGGATAAGTGTCCATATCCATTGAACCAAGCAAGATAGAATTTTGTTTTTGCAGATGGTAGGTTTTTATGTGTATATTAATCCACAAGCTGATACAAGGTTCTATCGCTAACGGTTCAATTTCTACGTCAAAGTGAGTGGGGTTAACTGACTAAAAGGGATAAGTGTCCATATCTATTGAACCAAGCAAGATAGAATTTTGTTTTTGCAGATGGTAGGTCTTTATGTGTATATTAATCCGCAAGCTGATCCAAGGTTCTATCGTTAACGGTTTAATTTCTACGTCAAAGTGGATGGGGTTAACCGACTAAAAGGGATAAATGTCCATATCTATTGAACCAAGCAAGATAGAATCGATTTTGTTTTTGCAGATGATAGGCTTTTATGTGTATATTAATCCACAAGCTGATACAAGGTTCTATCGTTAACGGTTCAATTTCTACGTCAAAGTGGATGGGGTTAACCGACTAAAAGGGATAAGTGTCCATATCCATTGAACCAAGCAAGATAGAATTTTGTTTTTGCAGATGGTAGGTTTTTATGTGTATATTAATCCACAAGCTGATACAAGGTTCTATCGCTAACGGTTCAATTTCTACGTCATTCTGGGTGGGGTTAACCGACTAAAAGGGATAAGTGTCCATATCTATTGAACAAAGCAAGATAGAATCGATTTTGTTTTTGCAGATGATAGGCTTTTATGTGTATATTAATCCACAAGCTGATACAAGGTTCTATCGTTAACGGCTCAATTTCTACGTCAAAGTGGATGGGGTTAACCGACTAAAAGGGATAAGTGTCCATATCTATTGAGCCAAGCAAGATAGAATCGATTTTGTTTTTGCAGATGATAGGCTTTTATGTGTATATTAATCCACAAGCTGACCCAAGGTTATATCGTTAACGGTTCAATTTCTACGTCAAAATGGGTGGGGTTAACCGACTAAAAGGGATAAGTGTGCATATCTATTGAACCAAGCAAGATAGAATCGATTTTGTTTTTGCAGAGGATAGGTTTTTATGTGTATATTAATCCGCAAGCTGATCCAAGGTTCTATCGTTAACGGTTTAATTTCTACGTCAAAGTGGATGGGGTTAACCGACTAAAAGGGATAAGTGTCCATATCTATTGAACTAAGCAAGATAGAATCGATTTTGTTTTTGCACATGATAGGCTTTTATGTGTATATTAATCCACAAGCTGATACAAGGTTCTATCGTTAACGGTTCAAATTCTACATCATACTGGGTGGGGTTAACCGACTAAATGGGATAAGTGTCCATATCTATTGAACCAAGCAAGATAGAATCGATTTTGTTTTTGCAGATGATAGGTTTTTATGTGTGTATTAATCCACAAGCTGATACAAGGTTCTATCGCTAACGGTTCAATTTCTACGTCAAAGTGGATGGGGTTAACCGACTAAATGGGATAAGTGTCCATATCTATTGAACCAAGCAAGATAGAATCGATTTTGTTTTTGCAGATGATAGGCTTTTATGTGTATATTAATCCGCAAGCTGATCCAAGGTTCTATCGTTAACGGTTTAATTTCTACGTCAAAGTGGATGGGGTTAACCGGCTAAAAGGGATAAGTGTCCATATCTATTGAACCAAGCAAGATAGAATCGATTTTGTTTTTGCAGATGGTAGGTTTTTATGTGTATATTAATCCACAAGCTGATACTAGGTTCTATCTTTAACGGTTCAATTTCTACGTCAAAATGGGTGGGGTTAACCGACTAAAAGGGATAAGTGTCCATATCTATTGAACCAAGCAAGATAGAATCGATTTTGTTTTTGCAGATGATAGGCTTTTATGTGTATATTAATCCGCAAGCTTATCCAAGGTTATATCGTTAACGGTTCAATTTCTACGTCAAAATGGGTGGGGTTAACCGACTAAAAGGGATAAGTGTGCATATCTATTGAACCAAGAAAGATAGAATCGATTTTGTTTTTGCAGATGATAGGTTTTTATGTGTATATTAATCCGCAAGCTGATCCAAGGTTCTATCGTTAACGGTTTAATTTCTACGTCAAAGTGGATGGGGTTAACCGACTAAAAGGGATAAATGTCCATATCTATTGAACCAAGCAAGATAGAATCGATTTTGCTTTTGCACATGATAGGTTTTTATGTGTATATTAATACACAAGCTGATACAAGGTTCTATCGTTAACGGTTCAATTTCTACGTCATACTGGGTGGGGTTAACCGACTAAATGGGATAAGTGTCCATATCTATTGAACCAAGCAAGATAGAATCGATTTTGTTTTTGCAGATGATAGGCTTTTATGTGTATATTAATCCACAAGCTGACCCAAGGTTATATCGTTAACGGTTCAATTTCTACGTCAAAATGGGTGGGGTTAACCGACTAAAAGGGATAAGTGTGCATATCTATTGAACCAAGCAAGATAGAATCGATTTTGTTTTTGCAGAGGATAGGTTTTTATGTGTATATTAATCCGCAAGCTGATCCAAGGTTCTATCGTTAACGGTTTAATTTCTACGTCAAAGTGGATGGGGTTAACCGACTAAAAGGGATAAGTGTCCATATCTATTGAACTAAGCAAGGTAGAATCGATTTTGTTTTTGCACATGATAGGTTTTTATGTGTATATTAATCCACAAGTTGATACGAGGTTCTATCGCTAACGGTTCAATTTCTACGTCATACTGGGTGGGGTTAACCGACTAAAAGGGATAAGTGTCCATATCTATTGAACAAAGCAAGATAGAATCGATTTTGTTTTTGCAGATGATAGGCTTTTATGTGTACATTAATCCGCAAGCTGATCCAAGGTTCTATCGTTAACGGTTTAATTTCTACGTCAAAGTGGATGGGGTTAACCGACTAAAAGGGATAAGTGTCCATATCTATTGAACCAAGCAAGATAGAATCGATTTTGTTTTTGCAGATGATAGGTCTTTATGTGTATATTAATCCGCAAGCTGATCCAAGGTTCTATCGTTAACGGTTTAATTTCTACGTCAAAGTGGATGGGGTTAACCGACTAAAAGGGATAAATGTCCATATCTATTGAACCAAGCAAGATAGAATCGATTTTGTTTTTGCAGATGATAGGTTTTTATGTGTATATTAATCCGCAAGCTGATCCAAGGTTCTATCGTTAACGGTTTAATTTCTACGTCAAAGTGGATGGGGTTAACCGACTAAAAGGGATAAGTGTCCATATCTATTGTGGGTGGGGTTAACCGACTAAAAGGGATAAGTGTCCATATCTATTGAACCAAGCAAGATAGAATCGATTTTGTTTTTGAATTTGATAGGTTTTTATGTGTATATTAATCCACAAGCTGATCCAAAGCTCTATCTTTAATGGTTCAATTTCTACGTCATAGTGGGTGGGGTTAACCGACTAAAAGGGATAAGTGTCCATATCTATTGAACCAAGCAAGATAGAATCGATTTTGTTTTTGTAGATGATAGGTTTTTATGTGTGTATTAATCCACAAGCTGATACAAGGTTCTGTCGCTAACGGCTCAATTTCTACGTCATAGTGGGTGGGGTTAACCGACTAAAAGGGATAAGTGTCCATATCTATTGAACCAAGCAAGATAGAATCGATTTTGTTTGTGCAGATGATAGGGTTTTATGTGTGTATTAATCCACAAGCTGATACAAGGTTCTATCACTAACGGTTCAATTTCTACGTCATACTGGGTGGGGTTAACAGACTAAAAGGGGTAAGTGTCCATATCTATTGAACCAAGCAAGATAGAATCGATTTTGTTTTTGCATATGGTAGATTTTTAAGTGTATATTAATCCACAAGCTGATACAAGGTTCTATCGTTAACGGTTCAATTTCTACGTCAAAGTGGATGGGGTTAACCGACTAAAAGGGATAAGTGTCCATATCCATTGAACCAAGCAAGATAGAATTTTGTTTTTGCAGATGGTAGGTTTTTATGTGTATATTAATCCACAAGCTGATACAAGGTTCTATCGTTAACGGTTCAATTTCTACGTCAAAGTGGATGGGGTTAACCGACTAAAAGGGATAAGTGTCCATATCTATTGAACCAAACAAGATAGATTCGATTTTGTTTTGCAGATGATAGGTTTTTATGTGTGTATTAATCCACAAGCTGATACAAGGTTCTATCGTTAACGGTTCAATTTCTACGTCAAAGTGAGTGGGGTTAACTGACTAAAAGGGATAAGTGTCCATATCTATTGAACAAAGCAAGATAGAATCGATTTTATTTTTGCAGATGGTAGGTTTTTATGTGTATATTAATCCACAAGCTGATACAAGGTTCTATCGTTAACGGTTCAATTTCTACGTCAAAGTGGATGGGTTTAACCGACTAAAAGGGATAAGTGTCCATATATATTGACCCAAACAAGATAGATTCGATTTTGTTTTTGAAGATGGTAGGTTTTTATGTGTATATTAATCCACAAGCTGATCCATGGTTACATCGTTAACGGTTCAATTTCTACGTCAAAGTGGATGGGGTTAACCGACTAAAAGGGATAAGTGTCCATAACTATTGAACCAAACAAGATAGATTCGATTTTGTTTTTGAAGATGGTAGGTTTTTATGTGTATATTAATCCACAAGCTGATCCAAGGTTATATCGTTAACGGTTCAATTTCTACGTCAAAATGGGTGGGGTTAACCGACTAAAAGGGATAAGTGTGCATATCTATTGAACCAAGAAAGATAGAATCGATTTTGTTTTTGCAGATGATAGGTTTTTATGTGTATATTAATCCGCAAGCTGATCCAAGGTTCTATCGTTAACGGTTTAATTTCTACGTCAAAGTGGATGGGGTTAACCGACTAAAAGGGATAAATGTCCATATCTATTGAACCAAGCAAGATAGAATCGATTTTGCTTTTGCACATGATAGGTTTTTATGTGTATATTAATACACAAGCTGATACAAGGTTCTATCGTTAACGGTTCAATTTCTACGTCATACTGGGTGGGGTTAACCGACTAAAAGGGATAAGTGTCCATATCTATTGAACCAAGCAAGATAGAATCGATTTTGTTTTTGCAGATGATAGGTCTTTATGTGTATATTAATCCGCAAGCTGATCCAAGGTTCTATCGTTAACGGTTTAATTTCTACGTCAAAATGGATGGGGTTAACCGACTAAAAGGGATAAGTGTCCATATCTATTGAACCAAGCAAGATAGAATCGATTTTGTTTTTGCAGATGATAGGTCTTTATGTGTATATTAATCCGCAAGCTGATCCAAGGTTCTATCGTTAACGGTTTAATTTCTACGTCAAAATGGATGGGGTTAACCGACTAAAAGGGATAAGTGTCCATATCTATTGAACCAAGCAAGATAGAATTGATTTTGTTTTTGCAGATAATAGGTTTTTATGTGTATATTAATCCACAAGCTGACCCAAGGTTATATCGTTAACGGTTCAATTTCTACGTCAAAATGGGTGGGGTTAACCGACTAAAAGGGATAAGTGTGCATATCTATTGAACCAAGCAAGATAGAATCGATTTTGTTTTTGCAGAGGATAGGTTTTTATGTGTATATTAATCCGCAAGCTGATCCAAGGTTCTATCGTTAACGGTTTAATTTCTACGTCAAAGTGGATGGGGTTAACCGACTAAAAGGGATAAGTGTCCATATCTATTGAACTAAGCAAGATAGAATCGATTTTGTTTTTGCACATGATAGGCTTTTATGTGTATATTAATCCACAAGCTGATACAAGGTTCTATCGTTAACGGTTCAAATTCTACATCATACTGGGTGGGGTTAACCGACTAAATGGGATAAGTGTCCATATCTATTGAACCAAGCAAGATAGAATCGATTTTGTTTTTGCAGATGATAGGTTTTTATGTGTGTATTAATCCACAAGCTGATACAAGGTTCTATCGCTAACGGTTCAATTTCTACGTCAAAGTGGATGGGGTTAACCGACTAAATGGGATAAGTGTCCATATCTATTGAACCAAGCAAGATAGAATCGATTTTGTTTTTGCAGATGATAGGCTTTTATGTGTATATTAATCCGCAAGCTGATCCAAGGTTCTATCGTTAACGGTTTAATTTCTACGTCAAAGTGGATGGGGTTAACCGGCTAAAAGGGATAAGTGTCCATATCTATTGAACCAAGCAAGATAGAATCGATTTTGTTTTTGCAGATGGTAGGTTTTTATGTGTATATTAATCCACAAGCTGATACTAGGTTCTATCTTTAACGGTTCAATTTCTACGTCAAAATGGGTGGGGTTAACCGACTAAAAGGGATAAGTGTCCATATCTATTGAACCAAGCAAGATAGAATCGATTTTGTTTTTGCAGATGATAGGCTTTTATGTGTATATTAATCCGCAAGCTTATCCAAGGTTATATCGTTAACGGTTCAATTTCTACGTCAAAATGGGTGGGGTTAACCGACTAAAAGGGATAAGTGTGCATATCTATTGAACCAAGAAAGATAGAATCGATTTTGTTTTTGCAGATGATAGGTTTTTATGTGTATATTAATCCGCAAGCTGATCCAAGGTTCTATCGTTAACAGTTTAATTTCTACGTCAAAGTGGATGGGGTTAACCGACTAAAAGGGATAAATGTCCATATCTATTGAACCAAGCAAGATAGAATCGATTTTGCTTTTGCACATGATAGGTTTTTATGTGTATATTAATACGCAAGCTGATACAAGGTTCTATCGTTAACGGTTCAATTTCTACGTCATACTGGGTGGGGTTAACCGACTAAATGGGATAAGTGTCCATATCTATTGAACCAAGCAAGATAGAATCGATTTTGTTTTTGCAGATGATAGGCTTTTATGTGTATATTAATCCACAAGCTGACCCAAGGTTATATCGTTAACGGTTCAATTTCTACGTCAAAATGGGTGGGGTTAACCGACTAAAAGGGATAAGTGTGCATATCTATTGAACCAAGCAAGATAGAATCGATTTTGTTTTTGCAGAGGATAGGTTTTTATGTGTATATTAATCCGCAAGCTGATCCAAGGTTCTATCGTTAACGGTTTAATTTCTACGTCAAAGTGGATGGGGTTAACCGACTAAAAGGGATAAGTGTCCATATCTATTGAACTAAGCAAGATAGAATCGATTTTGTTTTTGCACATGATAGGTTTTTATGTGTATATTAATCCACAAGTTGATACGAGGTTCTATCGCTAACGGTTCAATTTCTACGTCATACTGGGTGGGGTTAACCGACTAAAAGGGATAAGTGTCCATATCTATTGAACAAAGCAAGATAGAATCGATTTTGTTTTTGCAGATGATAGGCTTTTATGTGTACATTAATCCGCAAGCTGATCCAAGGTTCTATCGTTAACGGTTTAATTTCTACGTCAAAGTGGATGGGGTTAACCGACTAAAAGGGATAAGTGTCCATATCTATTGAACCAAGCAAGATAGAATCGATTTTGTTTTTGCAGATGATAGGTCTTTATGTGTATATTAATCCGCAAGCTGATCCAAGGTTCTATCGTTAACGGTTTAATTTCTACGTCAAAGTGGATGGGGTTAACCGACTAAAAGGGATAAATGTCCATATCTATTGAACCAAGCAAGATAGAATCGATTTTGTTTTTGCAGATGATAGGTTTTTATGTGTATATTAATCCGCAAGCTGATCCAAGGTTCTATCGTTAACGGTTTAATTTCTACGTCAAAGTGGATGGGGTTAACCGACTAAAAGGGATAAGTGTCCATATCTATTGTGGGTGGGGTTAACCGACTAAAAGGGATAAGTGTCCATATCTATTGAACCAAGCAAGATAGAATCGATTTTGTTTTTGAATTTGATAGGTTTTTATGTGTATATTAATCCACAAGCTGATCCAAAGCTCTATCTTTAATGGTTCAATTTCTACGTCATAGTGGGTGGGGTTAACCGACTAAAAGGGATAAGTGTCCATATCTATTGAACCAAGCAAGATAGAATCGATTTTGTTTTTGTAGATGATAGGTTTTTATGTGTGTATTAATCCACAAGCTGATACAAGGTTCTGTCGCTAACGGCTCAATTTCTACGTCATAGTGGGTGGGGTTAACCGACTAAAAGGGATAAGTGTCCATATCTATTGAACCAAGCAAGATAGAATCGATTTTGTTTGTGCAGATGATAGGGTTTTATGTGTGTATTAATCCACAAGCTGATACAAGGTTCTATCACTAACGGTTCAATTTCTACGTCATACTGGGTGGGGTTAACAGACTAAAAGGGGTAAGTGTCGATATCTATTGAACCAAGCAAGATAGAATCGATTTTGTTTTTGCATATGGTAGATTTTTAAGTGTATATTAATCCACAAGCTGATACAAGGTTCTATCGTTAACGGTTCAATTTCTACGTCAAAGTGGATGGGGTTAACCGACTAAAAGGGATAAGTGTCCATATCCATTGAACCAAGCAAGATAGAATTTTGTTTTTGCAGATGGTAGGTTTTTATGTGTATATTAATCCACAAGCTGATACAAGGTTCTATCGTTAACGGTTCAATTTCTACGTCAAAGTGGATGGGGTTAACCGACTAAAAGGGATAAGTGTCCATATCTATTGAACCAAACAAGATAGATTCGATTTTGTTTTGCAGATGATAGGTTTTTATGTGTGTATTAATCCACAAGCTGATACAAGGTTCTATCGTTAACGGTTCAATTTCTACGTCAAAGTGAGTGGGGTTAACTGACTAAAAGGGATAAGTGTCCATATCTATTGAACAAAGCAAGATAGAATCGATTTTATTTTTGCAGATGGTAGGTTTTTATGTGTATATTAATCCACAAGCTGATACAAGGTTCTATCGTTAACGGTTCAATTTCTACGTCAAAGTGGATGGGTTTAACCGACTAAAAGGGATAAGTGTCCATATATATTGACCCAAACAAGATAGATTCGATTTTGTTTTTGAAGATGGTAGGTTTTTATGTGTATATTAATCCACAAGCTGATCCATGGTTACATCGTTAACGGTTCAATTTCTACGTCAAAGTGGATGGGGTTAACCGACTAAAAGGGATAAGTGTCCATAACTATTGAACCAAACAAGATAGATTCGATTTTGTTTTTGAAGATGGTAGGTTTTTATGTGTATATTAATCCACAAGCTGATCCAAGGTTATATCGTTAACGGTTCAATTTCTACGTCAAAATGGGTGGGGTTAACCGACTAAAAGGGATAAGTGTGCATATCTATTGAACCAAGAAAGATAGAATCGATTTTGTTTTTGCAGATGATAGGTTTTTATGTGTATATTAATCCGCAAGCTGATCCAAGGTTCTATCGTTAACGGTTTAATTTCTACGTCAAAGTGGATGGGGTTAACCGACTAAAAGGGATAAATGTCCATATCTATTGAACCAAGCAAGATAGAATCGATTTTGCTTTTGCACATGATAGGTTTTTATGTGTATATTAATACACAAGCTGATACAAGGTTCTATCGTTAACGGTTCAATTTCTACGTCATACTGGGTGGGGTTAACCGACTAAAAGGGATAAGTGTCCATATCTATTGAACCAAGCAAGATAGAATCGATTTTGTTTTTGCAGATGATAGGTCTTTATGTGTATATTAATCCGCAAGCTGATCCAAGGTTCTATCGTTAACGGTTTAATTTCTACGTCAAAATGGATGGGGTTAACCGACTAAAAGGGATAAGTGTCCATATCTATTGAACCAAGCAAGATAGAATTGATTTTGTTTTTGCAGATAATAGGTTTTTATGTGTATATTAATCCGCAAGCTGATCCTAGGTTCTATCGTTAACGGTTTAATTTATACGTCAAAGTGGATGGGGTTAACCGACTAAAAGGGATAAGTGTCCATATCTATTGAACCAAGCAAGATAGAATCGATTTTGTTTTAGCAGATGGTAGGTTTTTATGTGTATATTAATCCACAAGCTGATATGAGGTTCTATCGCTAACGGTTCAATTTCTACGTCATACTGGGTGGGGTTAACCGACTAAAAGGGATAAGTGTCCATATCTATTGAACAAAGCAAGATAGAATCGATTTTGTTTTTGCAGATGATAGGCTTTTATGTGTATATTAATCCACAAGCTGATACAAGGTTCTATCGTTAACGGTTCAATTTCTACGTCAAAGTGGATGGGGTTAACCGACTAAAAGGGATAAGTGTCCATATCTATTGAGCCAAGCAAGATAGAATCGATTTTGTTTTTGCAGATGGTAGGCTTTTATGTGTATATTAATCCACAAGCTGACCCAAGGTTATATCGTTAACGGTTCAATTTCTACGTCAAAATGGGTGGGGTTAACCGACTAAAAGGGATAAGTGTGCATATCTATTGAACCAAGCAAGATAGAATCGATTTTGTTTTTGCAGAGGTTAGGTTTTTATGTGTATATTAATCCGCAAGCTGATCCAAGGTTCTATCGTTAACGGTTTAATTTCTACGTCAAAGTGGATGGGGTTAACCGACTAAAAGGGATAAGTGTCCATATCTATTGAACTAAGCAAGATAGAATCGATTTTGTTTTTGCACATGATAGGCTTTTATGTGTATATTAATCCACAAGCTGATACAAGGTTCTATCATTAACGGTTCAAATTCTACATCATACTGGGTGGGGTTAACCGACTAAATGGGATAAGTGTCCATATCTATTGAACCAAGCAAGATAGAATCGATTTTGTTTTTGCAGATGATAGGTTTTTATGTGTGTATTAATCCACAAGCTGATACAAGGTTCTATCGCTAACGGTTCAATTTCTACGTCAAAGTGGATGGGGTTAACCGACTAAATGGGATAAGTGTCCATATCTATTGAACCAAGCAAGATAGAATCGATTTTGTTTTTGCAGATGATAGGCTTTTATGTGTATATTAATCCGCAAGCTGATCCAAGGTTCTATCGTTAACGGTTTAATTTCTACGTCAAAGTGGATTGGGTTAACCGACTAAAAGGGATAAGTGTCCATATCTATTGAACTAAGCAAGATAGAATCGATTTTGTTTTTGCACATGATAGGTTTTTATGTGTATATTAATCCACAAGCTGACCCAAGGTTATATCGTTAACGGTTCAATTTCTACGTCAAAATGGGTGGGGTTAACCGACTAAAAGGGATAAGTGTGCATATCTATTGAACCAAGCAAGATAGAATCGATTTTGTTTTTGCAGAGGATAGGTTTTTATGTGTATATTAATCCGCAAGCTGATCCAAGGTTCTATCGTTAACGGTTTAATTTCTACGTCAAAGTGGATGGGGTTAACCGACTAAAAGGGATAAGTGTCCATATCTATTGAACTAAGCAAGATAGAATCGATTTTGTTTTTGCACATGATAGGTTTTTATGTGTATATTAATCCACAAGTTGATACGAGGTTCTATCGCTAACGGTTCAATTTCTACGTCATACTGGGTGGGGTTAACCGACTAAAAGGGATAAGTGTCCGCATCTATTGAACAATGCAAGATAGAATCGATTTTGTTTTTGCAGATGATAGGCTTTTATGTGTACATTAATCCGCAAGCTGATCCAAGGTTCTATCGTTAACGGTTTAATTTCTACGTCAAAGTGGATGGGGTTAACCGACTAAAAGGGATAAGTGTCCATATCTATTGAACCAAGCAAGATAGAATCGATTTTGTTTTTGCAGATGATAGGTCTTTATGTGTATATTAATCCGCAAGCTGATCCAAGGTTCTATCGTTAACGGTTTAATTTCTACGTCAAAGTGGATGGGGTTAACCGACTAAAAGGGATAAATGTCCATATCTATTGAACCAAGCAAGATAGAATCGATTTTGTTTTTGCAGATGATAGGTTTTTATGTGTATATTAATCCGCAAGCTGATCCAAGGTTCTATCGTTAACGGTTTAATTTCTACGTCAAAGTGGATGGGGTTAACCGACTAAAAGGGATAAGTGTCCATATCTATTGTGGGTGGGGTTAACCGACTAAAAGGGATAAGTGTCCATATCTATTGAACCAAGCAAGATAGAATCGATTTTTTTTTTGAATTTGATAGGTTTTTATGTGTATATTAATCCACAAGCTGATCCAAAGCTCTATCTTTAATGGTTCAATTTCTACGTCATAGTGGGTGGGGTTAACCGACTAAAAGGGATAAGTGTCCATATCTATTGAACCAAGCAAGATAGAATCGATTTTGTTTTTGTAGATGATAGGTTTTTATGTGTGTATTAATCCACAAGCTGATACAAGGTTCTATCGCTAACGGCTCAATTTCTACGTCATAGTGGGTGGGGTTAACCGACTAAAAGGGATAAGTGTCCATATCTATTGAACCAAGCAAGATAGAATCGATTTTGTTTTTGCAGATGATAGGTTTTTATGTGTGTATTAATCCACAAGCTGATACAAGGTTCTATCACTAACGGTTCAATTTCTACGTCATACTGGGTGGGGTTAACAGACTAAAAGGGATAAGTGTCCATATCTATTGAACCAAGCAAGATAGAATCGATTTTGTTTTTGCATATGGTAGGTTTTTAAGTGTATATTAATCCACAAGCTGATACAAGGTTCTATCGTTAACGGTTCAATTTCTACGTCAAAGTGGATGGGGTTAACCGACTAAAAGGGATAAGTGTCCATATCTATTGAACCAAGCAAGATAGAATTTTGTTTTTGCAGATGGTAGGTTTTTATGTGTATATTAATCCACAAGGTTCTATCGTTAACGGTTCAATTTCTACGTCAAAGTGGATGGGGTTAACCGACTAAAAGGGATAAGTGTCCATATCTATTGAACCAAACAAGATAGATTCGATTTTGTTTTGCAGATGATAGGTTTTTATGTGTGTATTAATCCACAAGCTGATACAAGGTTCTATCGTTAACGGTTCAATTTCTACGTCAAAGTGAGTGGGGTTAACTGACTAAAAGGGATAAGTGTCCATATCTATTGAACAAAGCAAGATAGAATCGATTTTATTTTTGCAGATGGTAGGTTTTTATGTGTATATTAATCCACAAGCTGATACAAGGTTCTATCGTTAACGGTTCAATTTCTACGTCAAAGTGGATGGGTTTAACCGACTAAAAGGGATAAGTGTCCATATATATTGACCCAAACAAGATAGATTCGATTTTGTTTTTGAAGATGGTAGGTTTTTATGTGTATATTAATCCACAAGCTGATCCATTGTTATATCGTTAACGGTTCAATTTCTACGTCAAAGTGGATGGGGTTAACCGACTAAAAGGGATAAGTGTCCATAACTATTGAACCAAACAAGATAGATTCGATTTTGTTTTTGAAGATGGTAGGTTTTTATGTGTATATTAATCCACAAGCTGATCCAAGGTTATATCGTTAACGGTTCAATTTCTACGTCAAAATGGGTGGGGTTAACCGACTAAAAGGGATAAGTGTGCATATCTATTGAACCAAGAAAGATAGAATCGATTTTGTTTTTGCAGATGATAGGTTTTTATGTGTATATTAATCCGCAAGCTGATCCAAGGTTCTATCGTTAACGGTTTAATTTCTACGTCAAAGTGGATGGGGTTAACCGACTAAAAGGGATAAATGTCCATATCTATTGAACCAAGCAAGATAGAATCGATTTTGCTTTTGCACATGATAGGTTTTTATGTGTATATTAATACACAAGCTGATACAAGGTTCTATCGTTAACGGTTCAATTTCTACGTCATACTGGGTGGGGTTAACCGACTAAAAGGGATAAGTGTCCATATCTATTGAACCAAGCAAGATAGAATCGATTTTGTTTTTGCAGATGATAGGTCTTTATGTGTATATTAATCCGCAAGCTGATCCAAGGTTCTATCGTTAACGGTTTAATTTCTACGTCAAAATGGATGGGGTTAACCGACTAAAAGGGATAAGTGTCCATATCTATTGAACCAAGCAAGATAGAATTGATTTTGTTTTTGCAGATAATAGGTTTTTATGTGTATATTAATCCGCAAGCTGATCCTAGGTTCTATCGTTAACGGTTTAATTTATACGTCAAAGTGGATGGGGTTAACCGACTAAAAGGGATAAGTGTCCATATCTATTGAACCAAGCAAGATAGAATCGATTTTGTTTTAGCAGATGGTAGGTTTTTATGTGTATATTAATCCGCAAGCTGATACGAGGTTCTATCGCTAACGGTTCAATTTCTACGTCATTCTGGGTGGGGTTAACCGACTAAAAGGGATAAGTGTCCATATCTATTGAACAAAGCAAGATAGAATCGATTTTGTTTTTGCAGATGATAGGCTTTTATGTGTATATTAATCCACAAGCTGATACAAGGTTCTATCGTTAACGGCTCAATTTCTACGTCAAAGTGGATGGGGTTAACCGACTAAAAGGGATAAGTGTCCATATCTATTGAGCCAAGCAAGATAGAATCGATTTTGTTTTTGCAGATGATAGGCTTTTATGTGTATATTAATCCACAAGCTGACCCAAGGTTATATCGTTAACGGTTCAATTTCTACGTCAAAATGGGTGGGGTTAACCGACTAAAAGGGATATGTGTGCATATCTATTGAACCAAGCAAGATAGAATCGATTTTGTTTTTGCAGAGGATAGGTTTTTATGTGTATATTAATCCGCAAGCTGATCCAAGGTTCTATCGTTAACGGTTTAATTTCTACGTCAAAGTGGATGGGGTTAACCGACTAAAAGGGATAAGTGTCCATATCTATTGAACTAAGCAAGATAGAATCGATTTTGTTTTTGCACATGATAGGCTTTTATGTGTATATTAATCCACAAGCTGATACAAGGTTCTATCGTTAACGGTTCAAATTCTACATCATACTGGGTGGGGTTAACCGACTAAATGGGATAAGTGTCCATATCTATTGAACCAAGCAAGATAGAATCGATTTTGTTTTTGCAGATGATAGGTTTTTATGTGTGTATTAATCCACAAGCTGATACAAGGTTCTATCGCTAACGGTTCAATTTCTACGTCAAAGTGGAATGGGGTTAACCGACTAAATGGGATAAGTGTCCATATCTATTGAACCAAGCAAGATAGAATCGATTTTGTTTTTGCAGATGATAGGCTTTTATGTGTATATTAATCCGCAAGCTGATCCAAGGTTCTATCGTTAACGGTTTAATTTCTACGTCAAAGTGGATGGGGTTAACCGGCTAAAAGGGATAAGTGTCCATATCTATTGAACCAAGCAAGATAGAATCGATTTTGTTTTTGCAGATGGTAGGTTTTTATGTGTATATTAATCCACAAGCTGATACTAGGTTCTATCTTTAACGGTTCAATTTCTACGTCAAAATGGGTGGGGTTAACCGACTAAAAGGGATAAGTGTCCATATCTATTGAACCAAGCAAGATAGAATCGATTTTGTTTTTGCAGATGATAGGCTTTTATGTGTATATTAATCCGCAAGCTTATCCAAGGTTATATCGTTAACGGTTCAATTTCTACGTCAAAATGGGTGGGTTAACCGACTAAAAGGGATAAGCGTCCATATCTATTGAACCAAGCAAGATAGAATCGATTTTGTTTTTGCAGATGATAGGTTTTTATGTGTGTATTAATCCACAAGCTGATACAAGGTTATGTCGTTAACGGTTCAATTTCTACGTCAAAATGGGTGGGGTTAACCGACTAAAAGGGATAAGCGTCCATATCTATTGAACCAAGCAAGATAGAATCGATTTTGTTTTTGCAGATGATAGGTTTTTATGTGTGTATTAATCCACAAGCTGATACAAGGTTATGTCGTTAACGGTTCAATTTCTACGTCAAAATGGGTGGGGTTAACCGACTAAAAGGGATAAGTGTCCATATCTATTGAACCAAGCAAGATAGAATCGATTTTGTTTTTGCAGATGATAGGTTTTTATGTGTATATTAATCCGCAAGCTGACCCAAGGTTCTATTGTTAACGGTTTAATTTCTACGTCAAAGTGGATGGGGTTAACCGACTAAAAGGGATAAGTGTCCATATCTATTGAACCAAGCAAGATAGAATCGATTTTGTTTTTGCAGATGATAGGCTTTTATGTGTATATTAATCCGCAAGCTGATCCAAGGTTATATCGTTAACGGTTTAATTTCTACGTCAAAGTGGATGGGGTTAACCGACTAAAAGGGATAAGTGTCCATATCTATTGAGCCAAGCAAGATAGAATCGATTTTGTTTTTGCAGATGATAGGCTTTTATGTGTATATTAATCCGCAAGCTTATCCAAGGTTATATCGTTAACGGTTCAATTTCTACGTCAAAATGGGTGGGGTTAACCGACTAAAAGGGATAAGTGTCCATATCTATTGAACCAAGCAAGATAGAATCGATTTTGTTTTTGCAGATGATAGGTTTTTATGTGTGGATTAATCCACAAGCTGATACAAGGTTATATCGTTAACGGTTCAATTTCTACGCAAAATGGGTGGGGTTAACCGACTAAAACGGATAAGTGTGCATATCTATTGAACCAAGCAAGATAGAATCGATTTTGTTTTTGCAGATGATAGGTTTTTATGTGTATATTAATCCGCAAGCTGATCCAAGGTTCTATCGTTAACGGTTTAATTTCTACGTCAAAGTGGATGGGGTTAACAGACTAAAAGGGATAAGTGTCCATATCTATTGAACCAAGCAAGATAGAATCGATTTTGTTTTTGCACATGATAGGTTTTTATGTGTATATTAATCCACAAGCTGATACAAGGTTCTATCGTTAACGGTTCAATTTCTACATCATACTGGGTGGGGTTAACCGACTAAAAGGGATAAGTGTGCATATCTATTGAACCAAGCAAGATAGAATCGATTTTGTTTTTGCAGATGATAGGTTTTTATGTGTATATTAATCCGCAAGCTGATCCAAGATTCTATCGTTAACGGTTTAATTTCTACGTCATACTGGGTGGGGTTAACCGACTAAAAGGGATAAGCGTCCATATCTATTGAACCAAGCAAGATAGAATCGATTTTGTTTTTGCAGATGATAGGTTTTTATGTGTGTATTAATCCACAAGCTGATACAAGGTTATGTCGTTAACGGTTCAATTTCTACGTCAAAATGGGTGGGGTTAACCGACTAAAAGGGACAAGTGTCCATATCTATTGAACCAAGCAAGATAGAATCGATTTTGTTTTTGCAGATGATAGGTTTTTATGTGTATATTAATCCGCAAGCTGACCCAAGGTTCTATTGTTAACGGTTTAATTTCTACGTCAAAGTGGATGGGGTTAACCGACTAAAAGGGATAAGTGTCCATATCTATTGAACCAAGCAAGATATAATCGATTTTGTTTTTGCAGATGGTAGGTTTTCATGTGTATATTAATCCACAAGCTGATACGAGGTTCTATCGCTAACGGTTCAATTTCTACGTCATACTGGGTGGGGTTAACCGACTAAAAGGGATAAGTGTCCATATCTATTGAACCAAGCAAGATAGAATCGATTTTGTTTTTGCAGATGGTAGGTTTTTATGTGTATATTAATCCACAAGCTGATACAAGGTTCTATCGTTAACGGTTCAATTTCTACGTCAAAGTGGATGGGGTTAACCGACTAAAAGGGATAAGTGTCCATATCTATTGAACCAAACAAGATAGATTCGATTTGGATTTTAAAGATGGTAGGTTTTTATGTGTATATTAATCCACAAGCTGATCCAAGGTTATATCGTTAACGGTTCAATTTCTACGTCAAAATGGGTGGGGTTAACCGACTAAAAGGGATAAGTGTTCATATCTATTGAACCAAGCAAGATAGAATCGATTTTGTTTTTGCAGATGATAGGCTTTTATGTGTATATTAATCCGCAAGCTGATACAAGGTTCGACCGCTAACGGTTTAATTTCTACGTCAAAGTGGATGGGGTTAACCGACTAAAAGGGATAAGTGTCCATATCTATTGAACTAAGCAAGATAGAATCGATTTTGTTTTTGCACATGATAGGTTTTTATGTGTATATTAATCCACAAGCTGATACAAGGTTCTATCGTTAACGGTTCAATTTCTACGTCAAAGTGGATGGGGTTAACCGACTAAAAGGGATAAGGGTCCATATCTATTGAACCAAACAAGATAGATTCGATTTGGTTTTTAAAGATGGTAGGTTTTTATGTGTGTATTAATTCACAAGCTGATACAAGGTTATATCGTTAACGGTTCAATTTCTACGTCAAAATGGGTGGGGTTAACCGACTAAAAGGGATAAAGGGATAAGTGTCCATATCTATTGAACCAAGCAAGATAGATTCGATTTGGTTTTTAAAGATGGTAGGTTTTTATGTGTGTATTAATCCACAAGCTGATACAAGGTTATATCGTTAACGGTTCAATTTCTACGTCAAAATGGGTGGAGTTAACCGACTAAAAGGGATAAGTGTCCATATCTATTGAACAAAGCAAGATAGAATCGATTTTGTTTTTGCAGATGATAGGCTTTTATGTGTATATTAATCCGCAAGCTGATACAAGGTTCTATCGCTAACGGTTTAATTTCTACGTCAAAGTGGATGGAGTTAACCGACTAAAAGGAATAAGTGTATATATCTATTGTGGGTGGGGTTAACCGACTAAAAGGGATAAGTGTCCATATCTATTGAACTAAGCAAGATAGAATCGATTTTGTTTTTGCACATGATAGGTTTTTATGTGTATATTAATCCACAAGCTGATACAAGGTTCTATCGTTAACGGTTCAATTTCTACGTCAAAGTGGATGGGGTTAACCGACTAAATGGAATAAGTGTCCATATCTATTGAACCAAGCAAGATAGAATCGATTTTGTTTTTGCAGATGATAGGCTTTTATGTGTATATTAATCCGCAAGCTGATCCAAGGTTCTATCGTTAACGGTTTAATTTCTACGTCAAAGTGGATGGGGTTAACCGACTAAAAGGGATAAGTGTCCATATCTATTGAACTAAGCAAGATAGAATCGATTTTGTTTTTGCACATGATAGGTTTTTATGTGTATATTAATCCACAAGCTGACCCAAGATTATATCGTTAACGGTTCAATTTCTACGTCAAAATGGGTGGGGTTAACCGACTAAAAGGGATAAGTGTGCATATCTATTGAACCAAGCAAGATAGAATCGATTTTGTTTTTGCACATGATAGGTTTTTATGTGTATATTAATCCACAAGCTGACCCAAGGTTATATCGTTAACGGTTCAATTTCTACGCAAAATGGGTGGGGTTAACCGACTAAAAGGGATAAGTGTGCATATCTATTGAACCAAGCAAGATAGAATCGATTTTGTTTTTGCAGATGATAGGTTTTTATGTGTATATTAATCCGCAAGCTGATCCAAGGTTCTATCGTTAACGGTTTAATTTCTACGTCAAAGTGGATGGGGTTAACCGACTAAAAGGGATAAGTGTCCATATCTATTGAACCAAGCAAGATAGAATCGATTTTGTTTTTGCACATGATAGGTTTTTATGTGTATATTAATCCACAAGCTGATACAAGGTTCTATCGTTAACGGTTCAATTTCTACATCATACTGGGTGGGGTTAACCGACTAAAAGGGATAAGTGTGCATATCTATTGAACCAAGCAAGATAGAATCGATTTTGTTTTTGCAGATGATAGGTTTTTATGTGTATATTAATCCGCAAGCTGATCCAAGGTTCTATCGTTAACGGTTTAATTTCTACGTCAAAGTGGATGGGGTTAACCGACTAAAAGGGATAAGTGTCCATATCTATTGAACCAAGCAAGATATAATCGATTTTGTTTTTGCAGATGGTAGGTTTTCATGTGTATATTAATCCACAAGCTGATACGAGGTTCTATCGCTAACGGTTCAATTTCTACGTCATACTGGGTGGGGTTAACCGACTAAAAGGGATAAGTGTCCATATCTATTGAACCAAGCAAGATAGAATCGATTTTGTTTTTGCAGATGGTAGGTTTTTATGTGTATATTAATCCACAAGCTGATACAAGGTTCTATCGTTAACGGTTCAATTTCTACGTCAAAGTGGATGGGGTTAACCGACTAAAAGGGATAAGTGTCCATATCTATTAAACCAAACAAGATAGATTCGATTTGGATTTTAAAGATGGTAGGTTTTTATGTGTATATTAATCCACAAGCTGATCCAAGGTTATATCGTTAACGGTTCAATTTCTACGTCAAAATGGGTGGGGTTAACCGACTAAAGGGGATAAGTGTTCATATCTATTGAACCAAGCAAGATAGAATCGATTTTGTTTTTGCAGATGATAGGCTTTTATGTGTATATTAATCCGCAAGCTGATACAAGGTTCTACCGCTAACGGTTTAATTTCTACGTCAAAGTGGATGGGGTTAACCGACTAAAAGGGATAAGTGTCCATATCTATTGAACTAAGCAAGATAGAATCGATTTTGTTTTTGCACATGATAGGTTTTTATGTGTATATTAATCCACAAGCTGATACAAGGTTCTATCGTTAACGGTTCAATTTCTACGTCAAAGTGGATGGGGTTAACCGACTAAAAGGGATAAGGGTCCATATCTATTGAACCAAACAAGATAGATTCGATTTGGTTTTTAAAGATGGTAGGTTTTTATGTGTGTATTAATCCACAAGCTGATACAAGGTTATATCGTTAACGGTTCAATTTCTACGTCAAAATGGGTGGGGTTAACCGACTAAAAGGGATAAGTGTCCATATCTATTGAACCAAGCAAGATAGATTCGATTTGGTTTTTAAAGATGGTAGGTTTTTATGTGTGTATTAATCCACAAGCTGATACAAGGTTATATCGTTAACGGTTCAATTTCTAGGTCAAAATGGGTGGAGTTAACCGACTAAAAGGGATAAGTGTCCATATCTATTGAACCAAGCAAGATAGAATCGATTTTGTTTTTGCAGATGATAGGCTTTTATGTGTAAATTAATCCGCAAGCTGATACAAGGTTCTATCGCTAACGGTTTAATTTCTACGTCAAAGTGGATGGAGTTAACCGACTAAAAGGAATAAGTGTCTATATCTATTGTGGGTGGGGTTAACCGACTAAAAGGGATAAGTGTCCATATCTATTGAACTAAGCAAGATAGAATCGATTTTGTTTTTGCACATGATAGGTTTTTATGTGTATATTAATCCACAAGCTGATACAAGGTTCTATCGTTAACGGTTCAAATTCTACATCATACTGGGTGGGGTTAACCGACTAAATGGGATAAGTGTCCATATCTATTGAACCAAGCAAGATAGAATCGATTTTGTTTTTGCAGATGATAGGTTTTTATGTGTGTATTAATCCACAAGCTGATACAAGGTTCTATCGCTAACGGTTCAATTTCTACGTCAAAGTGGATGGGGTTAACCGACTAAATGGGATAAGTGTCCATATCTATTGAACCAAGCAAGATAGAATCGATTTTGTTTTTGCAGATGATAGGCTTTTATGTGTATATTAATCCGCAAGCTGATCCAAGGTTCTATCGTTAACGGTTTAATTTCTACGTCAAAGTGGATGGGGTTAACCGACTAAAAGGGATAAGTGTCCATATCTATTGAACTAAGCAAGATAGAATCGATTTTGTTTTTGCACATGATAGGTTTTTATGTGTATATTAATCCACAAGCTGACCCAAGGTTATATCGTTAACGGTTCAATTTCTACGTCAAAATGGGTGGGGTTAACCGACTAAAAGGGATAAGTGTGCATATCTATTGAACCAAGCAAGATAGAATCGATTTTGTTTTTGCAGAGGATAGCTTTTTATGTGTATATTAATCCGCAAGCTGATCCAAGGTTCTATCGTTAACGGTTTAATTTCTACGTCAAAGTGGATGGGGTTAACCGACTAAAAGGGATAAGTGTCCATATCTATTGAACTAAGCAAGATAGAATCGATTTTGTTTTTGCACATGATAGGTTTTTATGTGTATATTAATCCACAAGTTGATACGAAGTTCTATCGCTAACGGTTCAATTTCTACGTCATACTGGGTGGGGTTAACCGACTAAAAGGGATAAGTGTCCATATCTATTGAACAAAGCAAGATAGAATCGATTTTGTTTTTGCACATGATAGGCTTTTATGTGTACATTAATCCGCAAGCTGATCCAAGGTTCTATCGTTAACGGTTTAATTTCTACGTCAAAGTGGATGGGGTTAACCGACTAAAAGGGATAAGTGTCCATATCTATTGAACCAAGCAAGATAGAATCGATTTTGTTTTTGCAGATGATAGGTCTTTATGTGTATATTAATCCGCAAGCTGATCCAAGGTTCTATCGTTAACGGTTTAATTTCTACGTCAAAGTGGATGGGGTTAACCGACTAAAAGGGATAAATGTCCATATCTATTGAACCAAGCAAGATAGAATCGATTTTGTTTTTGCAGATGATAGGTTTTTATGTGTATATTAATCCGCAAGCTGATCCAAGGTTCTATCGTTAACGGTTTAATTTCTACGTCAAAGTGGATGGGGTTAACCGACTAAAAGGGATAAGTGTCCATATCTATTGTGGGTGGGGTTAACCGACTAAAAGGGATAAGTGTCCATATCTATTGAACCAAGCAAGATAGAATCGATTTTGTTTTTGAATTTGATAGGTTTTTATGTGTATATTAATACACAAGCTGATCCAAAGCTCTATCTTTAATGGTTCAATTTCTACGTCATAGTGGGTGGGGTTAACCGACTAAAAGGGATAAGTGTCCATATCTATTGAACCAAGCAAGATAGAATCGATTTTGTTTTTGTAGATGATAGGTTTTTATGTGTGTATTAATCCACAAGCTGATACAAGGTTCTATCGCTAACGGCTCAATTTCTACGTCATAGTGCGTGGGGTTAACCGACTAAAAGGGATAAGTGTCCATATCTATTGAACCAAGCAAGATAGAATCGATTTTGTTTTTGCAGATGATAGGTTTTTATGTGTGTATTAATCCACAAGCTGATACAAGGTTCTATCACTAACGGTTCAATTTCTACGTCATACTGGGTGGGGTTAACAGACTAAAAGGGATAAGTGTCCATATCTATTGAACCAAGCAAGATAGAATCGATTTTGTTTTTGCATATGGTAGATTTTTAAGTGTATATTAATCCACAAGCTGATACAAGGTTCTATCGTTAACGGTTCAATTTCTACGTCAAAGTGGATGGGGTTAACCGACTAAAAGGGATAAGTGTCCATATCTATTGAACCAAGCAAGATAGAATTTTGTTTTTGCAGATGGTAGGTTTTTATGTGTATATTAATCCACAAGCTGATACAAGGTTCTATCGTTAACGGTTCAATTTCTACGTCAAAGTGGATGGGGTTAACCGACTAAAAGGGATAAGTGTCCATATCTATTGAACCAAACAAGATGGATTCGATTTTGTTTTGCAGATGATAGGTTTTTATGTGTGTATTAATCCACAAGCTGACACAAGGTTCTATCGTTAACGGTTCAATTTCTACGTCAAAGTGAGTGGGGTTAACTGACTAAAAGGGATAAGTGTCCATATCTATTGAACAAAGAAAGATAGAATCGATTTTATTTTTGCAGATGGTAGGTTTTTATGTGTATATTAATCCACAAGCTGATACAAGGTTCTATCGTTAACGGTTCAATTTCTACGTCAAAGTGGATGGGTTTAACCGACTAAAAGGGATAAGTGTCCATATATATTGACCCAAACAAGATAGATTCGATTTTGTTTTTGAAGATGGTAGGTTTTTATGTGTATATTAATCCACAAGCTGATCCATGGTTATATCGTTAACGTTTCAATTTCTACGTCAAAGTGGATGGGGTTAACCGACTAAAAGGGATAAGTGTCCATATCTATTGAACCAAACAAGATAGATTCGATTTTGTTTTTGAAGATGGTAGGTTTTTATGTGTATATTAATCCACAAGCTGATCCAAGGTTATATCGTTAACGGTTCAATTTCTACGTCAAAATGGGTGGGGTTAACCGACTAAAAGGGATAAGTGTGCATATCTATTGAACCAAGAAAGATAGAATCGATTTTGTTTTTGCAGATGATAGGTTTTTATGTGTATATTAATCCGCAAGCTGATCCAAGGTTCTATCGTTAACGGTTTAATTTCTACGTCAAAGTGGATGGGGTTAACCGACTAAAAGGGATAAATGTCCATATCTATTGAACCAAGCAAGATAGAATCGATTTTGCTTTTGCACATGATAGGTTTTCATGTGTATATTAATACACAAGCTGATACAAGGTTCTATCGTTAACGGTTCAATTTCTACGTCATACTGGGTGGGGTTAACCGACTAAAAGGGATAAGTGTCCATATCTATTGAACCAAGCAAGATAGAATCGATTTTGTTTTTGCAGATGATAGGTCTTTATGTGTATATTAATCCGCAAGCTGATCCAAGGTTCTATCGTTAACGGTTTAATTTCTACGTCAAAATGGATGGGGTTAACCGACTAAAAGGGATAAGTGTCCATATCTATTGAACCAAGCAAGATAGAATTGATTTTGTTTTTGCAGATAATAGGTTTTTATGTGTATATTAATCCGCAAGCTGATCCTAGGTTCTATTGTTAACGGTTTAATTTATACGTCAAAGTGGATGGGGTTAACCGAATAAAAGGGATAAGTGTCCATATCTATTGAACCAAGCAAGATAGAATCGATTTTGTTTTAGCAGATGGTAGGTTTTTATGTGTATATTAATCCACAAGCTGATACGAGGTTCTATCGCTAACGGTTCAATTTCTACGTCATACTGGGTGGGGTTAACCGACTAAAAGGGATAAGTGTCCATATCTATTGAACAAAGCAAGATAGAATCGATTTTGTTTTTGCAGATGATAGGCTTTTATGTGTATATTAATCCACAAGCTGATACAAGGTTCTATCCTTAACGGTTCAATTTCTACGTCAAAGTGGATGGGGTTAACCGAATAAAAGGGATAAGTGTCCATATCTATTGAGCCAAGCAAGATAGAATCGATTTTGTTTTTGCAGATGATAGGCTTTTATGTGTATATTAATCCACAAGCTGACCCAAGGTTATATCGTTAACGGTTCAATTTCTACGTCAAAATGGGTGGGGTTAACCGACTAAAAGGGATAAGTGTGCATATCTATTGAACCAAGCAAGATAGAATCGATTTTGTTTTTGCAGAGGATAGGTTTTTATGTGTGTATTAATCCGCAAGCTGATCCAAGGTTCTATCGTTAACGGTTTAATTTCTACGTCAAAGTGGATGGGGTTAACCGACTAAAAGGGATAAGTGTCCATATCTATTGAACTAAGCAAGATAGAATCGATTTTGTTTTTGCACATGATAGGTTTTTATGTGTATATTAATCCACAAGCTGATACAAGGTTCTATCGTTAACGGTTCAAATTCTACATCATACTGGGTGGGGTTAACCGACTAAATGGGATAAGTGTCCATATCTATTGAACCAAGCAAGATAGAATCGATTTTGTTTTTGCAGATGATAGGTTTTTATGTGTGTATTAATCCACAAGCTGATACAAGGTTCTATCGCTAACGGTTCAATTTCTACGTCAAAGTGGATGGGGTTAACCGACTAAATGGGATAAGTGTCCATATCTATTGAACCAAGCAAGATAGAATCGATTTTGTTTTTGCAGATGATAGGCTTTTATGTGTATATTAATCCGCAAGCTGATCCAAGGTTCTATCGTTAACGGTTTAATTTCTACGTCAAAGTGGATGGGGTTAACCGGCTAAAAGGGATAAGTGTCCATATCTATTGAACCAAGCAAGATAGAATCGATTTTGTTTTTGCAGATGGTAGGTTTTTATGTGTATATTAATCCGCAAGCTTATCCAAGGTTATATCGTTAACGGTTCAATTTCTACGTCAAAATGGGTGGGGTTAACCGACTAAAAGGGATAAGTGTCCATATCTATTGAACCAAGCAAGATAGAATCGATTTTGTTTTTGCAGATGATAGGTTTTTATGTGTGTATTAATCCACAAGCTGATACAAGGTTATGTCGTTAACGGTTCAATTTCTACGTCAAAATGGGTGGGGTTAACCGACTAAAAGGGATAAGTGTCCATATCTATTGAACCAAGCAAGATAGAATCGATTTTGTTTTTGCAGATGATAGGTTTTTATGTGTATATTAATCCGCAAGCTGACCCAAGGTTCTATTGTTAACGGTTTAATTTCTACGTCAAAGTGGATGGGGTTAACCGACTAAATGGATAAGTGTCCATATCTATTGAACCAAGCAAGATAGAATCGATTTTGTTTTTGCAGATGATAGGCTTTTATGTGTATATTAATCCGCAAGCTGATCCAAGGTTATATCGTTAACGGTTTAATTTCTACGTCAAAATGGATGGGGTTAACCGACTAAAAGGGATAAGTGTCCATATCTATTGAACCAAGCAAGATAGAATTGATTTTGTTTTTGCAGATAATAGGTTTTTATGTGTATATTAATCCGCAAGCTGATCCTAGGTTCTATCGTTAACGGTTTAATTTATACGTCAAAGTGGATGGGGTTAACCGAATAAAAGGGATAAGTGTCCATATCTATTGAACCAAGCAAGATAGAATCGATTTTGTTTTAGCAGATGGTAGGTTTTTATGTGTATATTAATCCACAAGCTGATACGAGGTTCTATCTCTAACGGTTCAATTTCTACGTCATACTGGGTGGGGTTAACCGACTAAAAGGGATAAGTGTCCATATCTATTGAACAAAGCAAGATAGAATCGATTTTGTTTTTGCAGATGATAGGCTTTTATGTGTATATTAATCCACAAGCTGATACAAGGTTCTATCCTTAACGGTTCAATTTCTACGTCAAAGTGGATGGGGTTAACCGAATAAAAGGGATAAGTGTCCATATCTATTGAGCCAAGCAAGATAGAATCGATTTTGTTTTTGCAGATGATAGGCTTTTATGTGTATATTAATCCACAAGCTGACCCAAGGTTATATCGTTAACGGTTCAATTTCTACGTCAAAATGGGTGGGGTTAACCGACTAAAAGGGATAAGTGTGCATATCTATTGAACCAAGCAAGATAGAATCGATTTTGTTTTTGCAGAGGATAGGTTTTTATGTGTATATTAATCCGCAAGCTGATCCAAGGTTCTATCGTTAACGGTTTAATTTCTACGTCAAAGTGGATGGGGTTAACCGACTAAAAGGGATAAGTGTCCATATCTATTGAACTAAGCAAGATAGAATCGATTTTGTTTTTGCACATGATAGGTTTTTATGTGTATATTAATCCACAAGCTGATACAAGGTTCTATCGTTAACGGTTCAAATTCTACATCATACTGGGTGGGGTTAACCGACTAAATGGGATAAGTGTCCATATCTATTGAACCAAGCAAGATAGAATCGATTTTGTTTTTGCAGATGATAGGTTTTTATGTGTGTATTAATCCACAAGCTGATACAAGGTTCTACCGCTAACGGTTCAATTTCTACGTCAAAGTGGATGGGGTTAACCGACTAAATGGGATAAGTGTCCATATCTATTGAACCAAGCAAGATAGAATCGATTTTGTTTTTGCAGATGATAGGCTTTTATGTGTATATTAATCCGCAAGCTGATCCAAGGTTCTATCGTTAACGGTTTAATTTCTACGTCAAAGTGGATGGGGTTAACCGGCTAAAAGGGATAAGTGTCCATATCTATTGAACCAAGCAAGATAGAATCGATTTTGTTTTTGCAGATGGTAGGTTTTTATGTGTATATTAATCCACAAGCTGATACTAGGTTCTATCTTTAACGGTTCAATTTCTACGTCAAAATGGGTGGGGTTAACCGACTAAAAGGGATAAGTGTCCATATCTATTGAACCAAGCAAGATAGAATCGATTTTGTTTTTGCAGATGATAGGCTTTTATGTGTATATTAATCCGCAAGCTTATCCAAGGTTATATCGTTAACGCTTAAATTTCTACGTCAAAATGGGTGGGGTTAACCGACAAAAGGGATAAGCGTCCATATCTATTGAACCAAGCAAGATAGAATCGATTTTGTTTTTGCAGATGATAGGTTTTTATGTGTGTATTAATCCACAAGCTGATACAAGGTTATGTCGTTAACGGTTCAATTTCTACGTAAAAATGGGTGGGGTTAACCGACTAAAAGGGATAAGCGTCCATATCTATTGAACCAAGCAAGATAGAATCGATTTTGTTTTTGCAGATGATAGGTTTTTATGTGTGTATTAATCCACAAGCTGATACAAGGTTATGTCGTTAACGGTTCAATTTCTACGTCAAAATGGGTGGGGTTAACCGACTAAAAGGGATAAGTGTCCATATCTATTGAACCAAGCAAGGTAGAATCGATTTTGTTTTTGCAGATGATAGGTTTTTATGTGTATATTAATCCGCAAGCTGACCCAAGGTTCTATTGTTAACGGTTTAATTTCTACGTCAAAGTGGATGGGGTTAACCGACTAAATGGATAAGTGTCCATATCTATTGAACCAAGCAAGATAGAATCGATTTTGTTTTTGCAGATGATAGGCTTTTATGTGTATATTAATCCGCAAGCTGATCCAAGGTTATATCGTTAACGGTTTAATTTCTACGTCAAAGTGGATGGGGTTAACCGACTAAAAGGGATAAGTGTCCATATCTATTGAGCCAAGCAAGATATAAACGATTTTGTTTTTGCAGATGATAGGCTTTTATGTGTATATTAATCCGCAAGCTTATCCAAGGTTATATCGTTAACGGTTCAATTTCTACGTCAAAATGGGTGGGGTTAACCGACTAAAAGGGATAAGTGTCCATATCTATTGAACCAAGCAAGATAGAATCGATTTTGTTTTTGCAGATGATAGGTTTTTATGTGTGTATTAATCCACAAGCTGATACAAGGTTATATCGTTAACGGTTCAATTTCTACGCAAAATGGGTGGGGTTAACCGACTAAAAGGGATAAGTGTGCATATCTATTGAACCAAGCAAGATAGAATCGATTTTGTTTTTGCAGATGATAGGTTTTTATGTGTATATTAATCCGCAAGCTGATCCAAGGTTCTATCGTTAACGGTTTAATTTCTACGTCAAAGTGGATGGGGTTAACCGACTAAAAGGGATAAGTGTCCATATCTATTGAACCAAGCAAGATAGAATCGATTTTGTTTTTGCACATGATAGGTTTTTATGTGTATATTAATCCACAAGCTGATACAAGGTTCTATCGTTAACGGTTCAATTTCTACATCATACTGGGTGGGGTTAACCGACTAAAAGGGATAAGTGTGCATATCTATTGAACCAAGCAAGATAGAATCGATTTTGTTTTTGCAGATGATAGGTTTTTATGTGTATATTAATCCGCAAGCTGATCCAAGGTTCTATCGTTAACGGTTTAATTTCTACGTCAAAGTGGATGGGGTTAACCGACTAAAAGGGATAAGTGTCCATATCTATTGAACCAAGCAAGATATAATCGATTTTGTTTTTGCAGATGGTAGGTTTTCATGTGTATATTAATCCACAAGCTGATACGAGGTTCTATCGCTAACGGTTCAATTTCTACGTCATACTGGGTGGGGTTAACCGACTAAAAGGGATAAGTGTCCATATCTATTGAACCAAGCAAGATAGAATCGATTTTGTTTTTGCAGATGGTAGGTTTTTATGTGTATATTAATCCACAAGCTGATACAAGGTTCTATCGTTAACGGTTCAATTTCTACGTCAAAGTGGATGGGGTTAACCGACTAAAAGGGATAAGTGTCCTTATCTATTGAACCAAACAAGATAGATTCGATTTGGATTTTAAAGATGGTAGGTTTTTATGTGTATATTAATCCACAAGCTGATCCAAGGTTATATCGTTAATGGTTCAATTTCTACGTCAAAATGGGTGGGGTTAACCGACTAAAAGGGATAAGTGTCCATATCTATTGAACCAAGCAAGATAGATTCGATTTGGTTTTTAAAGATGGTAGGTTTTTATGTGTGTATTAATCCACAAGCTGATACAAGGTTATATCGTTAACGGTTCAATTTCTACGTCAAAATGGGTGGAGTTAACCGACTAAAAGGGATAAGTGTCCATATCTATTGAACCAAGCAAGATAGAATCGATTTTGTTTTTGCAGATGATAGGCTTTTATGTGTATATTAATCCGCAAGCTGATACAAGGTTCTATCGCTAACGGTTTAATTTCTACGTCAAAGTGGATGGAGTTAACCGACTAAAAGGAATAAGTGTCTATATCTATTGTGGGTGGGGTTAACCGACTAAAAGGGATAAGTGTCCATATCTATTGAACCAAGCAAGACAGAATCGATTTTGTTTTTGTATTTGATAGGTTTTTATGTGTATATTAATCCACAAGCTGATCCAAAGCTCTATCTTTAATGGTTCAATTTCTACGTCATAGTGGGTGGGGTTAACCGACTAAAAGGGATAAGTGTCCATATCTATTGAACCAAGCAAGATAGAATCGATTTTGTTTTTGCAGATGATAGGTTTTTATGTGTATATTAATCCGCAAGCTGATCCAAGGTTCTATCGTTAACGGTTTAATTTCTACGTCAAAGTGGATGGGGTTAACCGACTAAAAGGGATAAGTGTCCATATCTATTGAACTAAGCAAGATAGAATCGATTTTGTTTTTGCACATGATAGGTTTTTATGTGTATATTAATCCACAAGCTGATACAAGGTTCTATCGTTAACGGTTCAAATTCTACATCATACTGGGTGGGGTTAACCGACTAAAAGGGATAAGTGTCCATATCTATTGAACCAAGCAAGATAGAATCGATTTTGTTTTTGCAGATGATAGGTTTTTATGTGTGTATTAATCCACAAGCTGATACAAGGTTCTATCGCTAACGGTTCAATTTCTACGTCAAAGTGGATGGGGTTAACCGACTAAATGGGATAAGTGTCCATATCTATTGAACCAAGCAAGATAGAATCGATTTTGTTTTTGCAGATGATAGGCTTTTATGTGTACATTAATCCGCAAGCTGATCCAAGGTTATATCGTTAACGGTTTAATTTCTACGTCAAAGTGGATGGGGTTAACCGACTAAAAGGGATAAGTGTCCATATCTATTGAGCCAAGCAAGATAGAATCGATTTTGTTTTTGCAGATGATAGGCTTTTATGTGTATATTAATCCGCAAGCTTATCCAAGGTTATATCGTTAACGGTTCAATTTCTACGTCAAAATGGGTGGGGTTAACCGACTAAAAGGGATAAGTGTCCATATCTATTGAACCAAGCAAGATAGAATCGATTTTGTTTTTGCAGATGATAGGTTTTTATGTGTGTATTAATCCACAAGCTGATACAAGGTTATATCGTTAACGGTTCAATTTCTACGTCAAAATGGGTGGGGTTAACCGACTAAAAGGGATAAGTGTGCATATCTATTGAACCAAGCAAGATAGAATCGATTTTGTTTTTGCAGATGATAGGTTTTTATGTGTATATTAATCCGCAGGCTGATCCAAGGTTCTATCGTTAACGGTTTAATTTCTACGTCAAAGTGGATGGGGTTAACCGACTAAAAGGGATAAGTATCCATATCTATTGAACCAAGCAAGATAGAATCGATTTTGTTTTTGCACATGATAGGTTTTTATGTGTATATTAATCCACAAGCTGATACAAGGTTCTATCTTTAACGGTTCAATTTCTACATCATACTGGGTGGGGTTAACCGACTAAAAGGGATAAGTGTGCATATCTATTGAACCAAGCAAGATAGAATCGATTTTGTTTTTGCAGATGATAGGTTTTTATGTGTATATTATTCCGCAAGCTGATCCAAGGTTCTATCGTTAACGGTTTAATTTCTACGTCAAAGTGGATGGGGTTAACCGACTAAAAGGGATAAGTGTCCATATCTATTGAACCAAGCAAGATATAATCGATTTTGTTTTTGCAGATGGTAGGTTTTCATGTGTATATTAATCCACAAGCTGATACGAGGTTCTGTCGCTAACGGTTCAATTTCTACGTCATACTGGGTAGGGTTAACCGACTAAAAGAGATAAGTGTCCATATCTATTGAACCAAGCAAGATAGAATCGATTTTGTTTTTGCAGATGGTAGGTTTTTATGTGTATATTAATCCACAAGCTGATACAAGGTTCTATCGTTAACGGTTCAATTTCTACGTCAAAGTGGATGGGGTTAACCGACTAAAAGGGATAAGTGTCCATATCTATTGAACCAAACAAGATAGATTCGATTTGGTTTTTAAAGATGGTAGGTTTTTATGTGTATATTAATCCACAAGCTGATCCAAGGTTATATCGTTAACGGTTCAATTTCTACGTCAAAATGGGTGGGGTTAACCGACTAAAAGGGATAAGTGTTCATATCTATTGAACCAAGCAAGATACAATCGATTTTGTTTTTGCAGATGATAGGTTTTTATGTGTGTATTAATCCACAAGCTAATACAAGGTTATATCGTTAACGGTTCAATTTCTACGTCAAAATGGGTGGAGTTAACCGACTAAAAGGGATAAGTGTCCATATCTATTGAACCAAGCACGATAGAATCGATTTTGTTTTTGCAGATGATAGGCTTTTATGTGTATATTAATCCGCAAGCTAATACAAGGTTCTATCGCTAACGGTTTAATTTCTACGTCAAAGTGGATGGAGTTAACCGACTAAAAGGAATAAGTGTCTATATCTATTGTGGGTGGGGTTAACCGACTAAAAGTGATAAGTGTCCATATCTATTGAACCAAGCAAGACAGAATCGATTTTGTTTTTGAATTTGATAGGTTTTTATGTGTATATTAATCCACAAGCTGATCCAAAGCTCTATCTTTAATGGTTCAATTTCTACGTCATAGTGGGTGGGGTTAACCGACTAAAAGGGATAAGTGTCCATATCTATTGAACCAAGCAAGATAGAATCGATTTTGTTTTTGCAGATGATAGGTTTTTATGTGTGTATTAATCCACAAGCTGATACAAGGTTCCATCGCTAGCGGTTCAATTTCTACGTCACACTGGGTGGGGTTAACCGACTAAAATGGATAAGTGTCCATATCTATTGAACCAAGCAAGATAGAATCGATTTTGTTTTTGCAGATGATAGGTTTTTATGTGTGTATTAATCCACAAGCTGAAACAAGGTTCTATCGCTAACGGTTCAATTTCTACGTCATAGTGGGTGGGGTTAACCGACTAAAAGGGATAAGTGTCCATATCTATTGAACCAAGCAAGATTGAATTTTTTTTTTGCAGATGGTAGGTTTTTATGTGTATATTAATCTACAAGCTGATACAAGGTTATATCGTTAACGGTTCAATTTCTACGTCAAAATGGGTGGGGTTAACCGGCTAAAAGGGATAAGTGTCCATATCTATTGAACCAAGCAAGATAGAATCGATTTTGTTTTTGCAGATGGTAGGTTTTTATGTGTATATTAATCCACAAGCTGATACAAAGTTCTATCGTTAACGGTTCAATTTCTACGTCAAAGTGGATGGGGTTAACCCACTAAAAGGGATAAGTGTCCATATCTATTGAACCAAACAAGATAGATTCGATTTTGTTTTTGAAGATGGTAGGTTTTTATGTGTATATTAATCCACAAGCTGATCCAAGGTTATATCGTTAACGGTTCAATTTCTACGTCAAAGTGGATGGGGTTAACCGACTAAAAGGGATAAGTGTACATATCTATTGAACCAAACAAGATAGATTCGATTTTGTTTTTGAAGATGGTAGGTTTTTATATGTATATTAATCCACAAGCTGATCCAAGGTTATATCTTTAACGGTTCAATTTCTACGTCAAAATGGGTGGGGTTAACCGACTAAAAGGGATAAGTGTGCATATCTATTGAACCAAGCAAGATAGAATCGATTTTGTTTTTGCAGATGGTAGGTTTTTATGTGTATATTAATCCACAAGCTGATACAAGGTTCTATCGTTAACGGTTCAATTTCTACATCATACTGGGTGGGGTTAACCGACTAAAAGGGATAAGTGTGCATATCTATTGAACCAAGCAAGATAGAATCGATTTTGTTTTTGCACATGATAGGTTTTTATGTGTATATTAATCCACAAGCTGATACAAGGTTCTATCGTTAACGGTTCAATTTCTACATCATACTGGGTGGGGTTAACTGACTAAAAGGGATAAGTGTGCATATCTATTGAACCAAGCAAGATAGAATCGATTTTGTTTTTGCAGATGATAGGTTTTTATGTGTATATTAATCCACAAGCTGATACAAAGTTCTATCGTTAACGGTTCAATTTCTACGTCAAAGTGGATGGGGTTAACCCACTAAAAGGGATAAGTGTCCATATCTATTGAACCAAACAAGATAGATTCGATTTTGTTTTTGAAGATGGTAGGTTTTTATGTGTATATTAATCCGCAAGCTGATCCAAGGTTCTATCGTTAACGGTTTAATTTCTACGTCAAAGTGGATGGGGTTAACCGACTAAAAGGGATAAGTGTCCATATCTATTGAACCAAGCAAGATAGAATCGATTTTGTTTTTGCACATGATAGGTTTTTATGTGTATATTAATCCACAAGCTGATACAAGGTTCTATCGTTAACGGTTCAATTTCTACATCATACTGGGTGGGGTTAACCGACTAAAAGGGATAAGTGTGCATATCTATTGAACCAAGCAAGATAGAATCGATTTTGTTTTTGCAGATGATAGGTTTTTATGTGTATATTAATCCGCAAGCTGATCCAAGGTTCTATCGTTAACGGTTTAATTTCTACGTCAAAGTGGATGGGGTTAACCGACTAAAAGGGATAAGTGTCCATATCTATTGAACCAAGCAAGATATAATCGATTTTGTTTTTGCAGATGGTAGGTTTTCATGTGTATATTAATCCACAAGCTGATACGAGGTTCTATCGCTAACGGTTCAATTTCTACGTCATACTGGGTGGGGTTAACCGACTAAAAGGGATAAGTGTCCATATCTATTGAACCAAGCAAGATAGAATCGATTTTGTTTTTGCAGATGGTAGGTTTTTATGTGTATATTAATCCACAAGCTGATACAAGGTTCTATCGTTAACGGTTCAATTTCTACGTCAAAGTGGATGGGGTTAACCGACTAAAAGGGATAAGTGTCCTTATCTATTGAACCAAACAAGATAGATTCGATTTGGATTTTAAAGATGGTAGGTTTTTATGTGTATATTAATCCACAAGCTGATCCAAGGTTATATCGTTAACGGTTCAATTTCTACGTCAAAATGGGTGGGGTTAACCGACTAAAAGGGATAAGTGTCCATATCTATTGAACCAAGCAAGATAGATTCGATTTGGTTTTTAAAGATGGTAGGTTTTTATGTGTGTATTAATCCACAAGCTGATACAAGGTTATATCGTTAACGGTTCAATTTCTACGTCAAAATGGGTGGAGTTAACCGACTAAAAGGGATAAGTGTCCATATCTATTGAACCAAGCAAGATAGAATCGATTTTGTTTTTGCAGATGATAGGCTTTTATGTGTATATTAATCCGCAAGCTGATACAAGGTTCTATCGCTAACGGTTTAATTTCTACGTCAAAGTGGATGGAGTTAACCGACTAAAAGGAATAAGTGTCTATATCTATTGTGGGTGGGGTTAACCGACTAAAAGGGATAAGTGTCCATATCTATTGAACCAAGCAAGACAGAATCGATTTTGTTTTTGTATTTGATAGGTTTTTATGTGTATATTAATCCACAAGCTGATCCAAAGCTCTATCTTTAATGGTTCAATTTCTACGTCATAGTGGGTGGGGTTAACCGACTAAAAGGGATAAGTGTCCATATCTATTGAACCAAGCAAGATAGAATCGATTTTGTTTTTGCAGATGATAGGTTTTTATGTGTATATTAATCCGCAAGCTGATCCAAGGTTCTATCGTTAACGGTTTAATTTCTACGTCAAAGTGGATGGGGTTAACCGACTAAAAGGGATAAGTGTCCATATCTATTGAACTAAGCAAGATAGAATCGATTTTGTTTTTGCACATGATAGGTTTTTATGTGTATATTAATCCACAAGCTGATACAAGGTTCTATCGTTAACGGTTCAAATTCTACATCATACTGGGTGGGGTTAACCGACTAAAAGGGATAAGTGTCCATATCTATTGAACCAAGCAAGATAGAATCGATTTTGTTTTTGCAGATGATAGGTTTTTATGTGTGTATTAATCCACAAGCTGATACAAGGTTCTATCGCTAACGGTTCAATTTCTACGTCAAAGTGGATGGGGTTAACCGACTAAATGGGATAAGTGTCCATATCTATTGAACCAAGCAAGATAGAATCGATTTTGTTTTTGCAGATGATAGGCTTTTATGTGTACATTAATCCGCAAGCTGATCCAAGGTTATATCGTTAACGGTTTAATTTCTACGTCAAAGTGGATGGGGTTAACCGACTAAAAGGGATAAGTGTCCATATCTATTGAGCCAAGCAAGATAGAATCGATTTTGTTTTTGCAGATGATAGGCTTTTATGTGTATATTAATCCGCAAGCTTATCCAAGGTTATATCGTTAACGGTTCAATTTCTACGTCAAAATGGGTGGGGTTAACCGACTAAAAGGGATAAGTGTCCATATCTATTGAACCAAGCAAGATAGAATCGATTTTGTTTTTGCAGATGATAGGTTTTTATGTGTGTATTAATCCACAAGCTGATACAAGGTTATATCGTTAACGGTTCAATTTCTACGTCAAAATCGGTGGGGTTAACCGACTAAAAGGGAGAAGTGTGCATATCTATTGAACCAAGCAAGATAGAATCGATTTTGTTTTTGCAGATGATAGGTTTTTATGTGTATATTAATCCGCAGGCTGATCCAAGGTTCTATCGTTAACGGTTTAATTTCTACGTCAAAGTGGATGGGGTTAACCGACTAAAAGGGATAAGTATCCATATCTATTGAACCAAGCAAGATAGAATCGATTTTGTTTTTGCACATGATAGGTTTTTATGTGTATATTAATCCACAAGCTGATACAAGGTTCTATCTTTAACGGTTCAATTTCTACATCATACTGGGTGGGGTTAACCGACTAAAAGGGATAAGTGTGCATATCTATTGAACCAAGCAAGATAGAATCGATTTTGTTTTTGCAGATGATAGGTTTTTATGTGTATATTATTCCGCAAGCTGATCCAAGGTTCTATCGTTAACGGTTTAATTTCTACGTCAAAGTGGATGGGGTTAACCGACTAAAAGGGATAAGTGTCCATATCTATTGAACCAAGCAAGATATAATCGATTTTGTTTTTGCAGATGGTAGGTTTTCATGTGTATATTAATCCACAAGCTGATACGAGGTTCTATCGCTAACGGTTCAATTTCTACGTCATACTGGGTAGGGTTAACCGACTAAAAGAGATAAGTGTCCATATCTATTGAACCAAGCAAGATAGAATCGATTTTGTTTTTGCAGATGGTAGGTTTTTATGTGTATATTAATCCACAAGCTGATACAAGGTTCTATCGTTAACGGTTCAATTTCTACGTCAAAGTGGATGGGGTTAACCGACTAAAAGGGATAAGTGTCCATATCTATTGAACCAAACAAGATAGATTCGATTTGGTTTTTAAAGATGGTAGGTTTTTATGTGTATATTAATCCACAAGCTGATCCAAGGTTATATCGTTAACGGTTCAATTTCTACGTCAAAATGGGTGGGGTTAACCGACTAAAAGGGATAAGTGTTCATATCTATTGAACCAAGCAAGATACAATCGATTTTGTTTTTGCAGATGATAGGTTTTTATGTGTGTATTAATCCACAAGCTAATACAAGGTTATATCGTTAACGGTTCAATTTCTACGTCAAAATGGGTGGAGTTAACCGACTAAAAGGGATAAGTGTCCATATCTATTGAACCAAGCAAGATAGAATCGATTTTGTTTTTGCAGATGATAGGCTTTTATGTGTATATTAATCCGCAAGCTAATACAAGGTTCTATCGCTAACGGTTTAATTTCTACGTCAAAGTGGATGGAGTTAACCGACTAAAAGGAATAAGTGTCTATATCTATTGTGGGTGGGGTTAACCGACTAAAAGTGATAAGTGTCCATATCTATTGAACCAAGCAAGACAGAATCGATTTTGTTTTTGAATTTGATAGGTTTTTATGTGTATATTAATCCACAAGCTGATCCAAAGCTCTATCTTTAATGGTTCAATTTCTACGTCATAGTGGGTGGGGTTAACCGACTAAAAGGGATAAGTGTCCATATCTATTGAACCAAGCAAGATAGAATCGATTTTGTTTTTGCAGATGATAGGTTTTTATGTGTGTATAAATCCACAAGCTGATACAAGGTTCTATCGCTAGCGGTTCAATTTCTACGTCACACTGGGTGGGGTTAACCGACTAAAATGGATAAGTGTCCATATCTATTGAACCAAGCAAGATAGAATCGATTTTGTTTTTGCAGATGATAGGTTTTTATGTGTGTATTAATCCACAAGCTGAAACAAGGTTCTATCGCTAACGGTTCAATTTCTACGTCATAGTGGGTGGGGTTAACCGACTAAAAGGGATAAGTGTCCATATCTATTGAACCAAGCAAGATTGAATTTTTTTTTTGCAGATGGTAGGTTTTTATGTGTATATTAATCTACAAGCTGATACAAGGTTATATCGTTAACGGTTCAATTTCTACGTCAAAATGGGTGGGGTTAACCGGCTAAAAGGGATAAGTGTCCATATCTATTGAACCAAGCAAGATAGAATCGATTTTGTTTTTGCAGATGGTAGGTTTTTATGTGTATATTAATCCACAAGCTGACACAAAGTTCTATCGTTAACGGTTCAATTTCTACGTCAAAGTGGATGGGGTTAACCCACTAAAAGGGATAAGTGTCCATATCTATTGAACCAAACAAGATAGATTCGATTTTGTTTTTGAAGATGGTAGGTTTTTATGTGTATATTAATCCACAAGCTGATCCAAGGTTATATCGTTAACGGTTCAATTTCTACGTCAAAGTGGATGGGGTTAACCGACTAAAAGGGATAAGTGTCCATATCTATTGAACCAAACAAGATAGATTCGATTTTGTTTTTGAAGATGGTAGGTTTTTATATGTATATTAATCCACAAGCTGATCCAAGGTTATATCTTTAACGGTTCAATTTCTACGTCAAAATGGGTGGGGTTAACCGACTAAAAGGGATAAGTGTGCATATCTATTGAACCAAGCAAGATAGAATCGATTTTGTTTTTGCAGATGATAGGTTTTTATGTGTATATTAATCCGCAAGCTGACCCAAGGTTCTATCGTTAACGGTTTAATTTCTACGTCAAAGTGGATGGGGTTAACCGACTAAAAGGGATAAGTGTCCATATCTATTGAACCAAGCAAGATAGAATCGATTTTGTTTTTGCACATGATAAGTTTTTATGTGTATATTAATCCACAAGCTGATACAAGGTTCTATCGTTAACGGTTCAATTTCTACGTCATACTGGGTGGGGTTAACCGACTAAAAGGGATAAGTGTCCATATCTATTGAACCAAGCAAGATAGAATCGATTTTGTTTTTCAGATGATAGGTTTTTATGTGTATATTAATCCGCAAGCTGATCCAAGGTTCTATCGTTAACGGTTTAATTTCTACTTCAAAGTGGATGGGGTTAACCGACTAAAAGGGATACGTGTCCATATCTATTAAACCAAGCAAGATAGAATCGATTTTGTTTTTGCACATGATAGGTTTTTATGTGTATATTAATTCACAAGCTGATACAAGGTTCTATCGTTAACGGTTCAATTTCTACGTCATACTGGGTGGGGTTAACCGACTAAAAGGGATAAGTGTCCATATCTATTGAACCAAGCAAGATAGAATCGATTTTGTTTTTGCACATGATAGGTTTTTATGTGTATATTAATCCACAAGCTGATGCAAGGTTCTATCGTTAACGGTTCAATTTCTACGTCAAAGTGGGTGGGGTTAACCGACTAAAAGGGATACGTGTCCATATCTATTGAACCAAGCAAGATAGAATCGATTTTGTTTTTGCAGATGATAGGTTTTTATGTGTATATTAATCCGCAAGCTGATACAAGGTTCTATCGTTAACGGTTTAATTTCTACTTCAAAGTGGATGGGGTTAACCGACTAAAAGGGATAAATGTCCATATCTATTGTGGGTGGGGTTAACCGACTAAAAGGGATAAGTATCCATATCTATTGAACTAAACAAGATAGATTCGATTTTGTTTTTGAAGGTGATAGGTTTTTATGTGTACATTAATCCACAAGCTGATCCAAGGTTATATCGTTAACGGTTCAATTTCTACGTCAAAATGGGTGGGGTTAACCGACTAAAAGGGACAAGTGTCCATATCTATTGAAGGAAGCAAGATAGTATCGATTTTGTTTTTGTATATGATAGGTTTTTATGTGCATATTAATCCACAAGCTGATACAAGGTTCTATCGTGAACGGTTCAATTTCTACGTCAAAGTGGATGGGGTTAACCGACTAAAAGGGATAAGTGTCCATGTCTATTGAACCAAGCAAGATAGAGTCGATTTTGTTTTTGCATTTGATAGGTTTTTATGTGTGTATTAATCCACAAGCTGATCCAAGGTTCTATCGTTAACGGTTCAATTTCTACGTCAAAGTGGGTGGGGTTAACCGACTAAAAGGGATACGTGTCCATATCTATTGAACCAAGCAAGATAGAATCGATTTTGTTTTTGCAGATGATAGGTTTTTATGTGTATATTAATCCGCAAGCTGATCCAAGGTTCTATCGTTAACGGTTTAATTTCTACGTCAAAGTGGATGGGGTTAACCGACTAAAAGGGATAAGTGTCCATATCTATTGTGGGTGGGGTTAACCGACTAAAAGGGATAAGTGTCCATATCTATTGAACCAAGCAAGATAGAATCGATTTTGTTTTTGAATTTCATAGGTTTTTATGTGTATATTAATCCACAAGCTGATGCAAAGCTCTATCTTTAATGGTTCAATTTCTACGTCATAGTGGGTGGGGTTAACCGAATAAAAGGGATAAGTGTCCATATCTATTGAACCAAGCAAGATAGAATCGATTTTGTTTTTGCAGATGATAGGTTTTTATGTGTGTATTAATCCGCAAGCTGATCCAAGGTTCTATCGTTAACGGTTTAATTTCTACGTCAAAGTGGATGGGGTTAACCGACTAAAAGGGTTAAGTGTCCATATCTATTGTGGGTGGGGTTAACCGACTAAAAGGGATAAGTGTCCATATCTATTGAACCAAGCAAGATAGAATCGATTTTGTTTTTGAATTTGATAGGTTTTTATGTGTATATTAATCCACAAGCTGATCCAAAGCTCTATCTTTAGTGGTTCAATTTCTACGTCATAGTGGGTGGGGTTAACCGACTAAAAGGGATAAGTGTCCATATCTATTGAACCAAGCAAGATAGAATCGATTTTGTTTTTGCAGATGATAGGTTTTTATGTGTGTATTAATCCGCAAGCTGATACAAGGTTCTATCGTTAACGGTTCAATTTCTACGTCAAAGTGGATGGGGTTAACCGACTAAAAGAGATAAGTGTCCATATCTATTTAACCAAGCAAGATAGAATTTTGTTTTTGCAGATGGTAGGTTTTTATGTGTATACTAATCCACAAGCTCATACAAGGTTCTATCGTTAACGGTTCAATTTCTACGTCAAAGTGGATGGGGTTAACCGACTAAAAGGGATAAGTGTCCATATCTATTGAACCAAACAAGATAGATTCGATTTTGTTTTTGCAGATGATAGGTTTTTATGTGTGTATTAATCCACAAGCTGATACAAGGTTCTATCGTTAACGGTTCAATTTCTACGTCAAAGTGAGTGGGGTTAACTGACTAAAAGGGATAAGTGTCCATATCTATTGAACAAAGCAAGATAGAATCGATTTTATTTTGGCAGATGGTAGGTTTTTATGTGTATATTAATCCACAAGCTGATACAAGGTTCTATCGTTAACGGTTCAATTTCTACGTCAAAGTGGATGGGGTTAACCGACTAAAAGGGATAAGTGTCCATATCTATTGAACCAAACAATATAGATTCGATTTTGTTTTTGAAGATGGTAGGCTTTTATGTGTATATTAATACACAAGCTGATCCAAGGTTATATCGTTAACGGTTCAATTTCTACGTCAAAGTGGATGGGGTTAACCGACTAAAAGGGATAAGTGTCCATATCTATTGAACCAAACAAGATAGATTCGATTTTGTTTTTGAAGATGGTAGGTTTTTATGTGTATATTAATCCACAAGCTGACCCAAGGTTATACCGTTAGCGGTTCAATTTCTACGTCAAAATGGGTGGGGTTAACCGACTAAAAGGGATAAGTGTGCATATCTATTGAACCAAGCAAGATAGAATCGATTTTGTTTTTGCAGATGATAGGTTTTTATGTGTATATTAATCCACAAGCTGATCCAAGGTTATATTGTTAACGGTTCAATTTCTACGTCAAAATGGGTGGGGTTAACCGACTAAAAGGGACAAGTGTCCATATCTATTGAAGGAAGCAAGATAGTATCGATTTTGTTTTTGTATATGATAGGTTTTTATGTGCATATTAATCCACAAGCTGATACAAGGTTCTATCGTTAACGGTTTAATTTCTACGTCAAAGTGGATGGGGTTAACCGACTAAAAGGGTTAAGTGTCCATATCTATTGTGGGTGGGGTTAACCGACTAAAAGGGATAAGTGTCCATATCTATTGAACCAAGCAAGATAGAATCGATTTTGTTTTTGAATTTGATAGGTTTTTATGTGTATATTAATCCGCAAGCTGATCCAAGGTTCTATCGTTAACGGTTTAATTTCTACGTCAAAGTGGATGGGGTTAACCGACTAAAAGGGATAAGTGTCCATATCTATTGTGGGTGGGGTTAACCGACTAAAAGGGATAAGTGTCCATATCTATTGAACCAAGCAAGATAGAATCGATTTTGTTTTTGAATTTCATAGGCTTTTATGTGTATATTAATCCACAAGCTGATGCAAAGCTCTATCTTTAATGGTTCAATTTCTACGTCATAGTGGGTGGGGTTAACCGAATAAAAGGGATAAGTGTCCATATCTATTGAACCAAGCAAGATAGAATCGATTTTGTTTTTGCAGATGATAGGTTTTTATGTGTGTATTAATCCGCAAGCTGATCCAAGGTTCTATCGTTAACGGTTTAATTTCTACGTCAAAGTGGATGGGGTTAACCGACTAAAAGGGTTAAGTGTCCATATCTATTGTGGGTGGGGTTAACCGACTAAAAGGGATAAGTGTCCATATCTATTGAACCAAGCAAGATAGAATCGATTTTGTTTTTGAATTTGATAGGTTTTTATGTGTATATTAATCCACAAGCTGATCCAAAGCTCTATCTTTAGTGGTTCAATTTCTACGTCATAGTGGGTGGGGTTAACCGACTAAAAGGGATAAGTGTCCATATCTATTGAACCAAGCAAGATAGAATCGATTTTGTTTTTGCAGATGATAGGTTTTTATGTGTGTATTAATCCGCAAGCTGATACAAGGTTCTATCGTTAACGGTTCAATTTCTACGTCAAAGTGGATGGGGTTAACCGACTAAAAGAGATAAGTGTCCATATCTATTTAACCAAGCAAGATAGAATTTTGTTTTTGCAGATGGTAGGTTTTTATGTGTATACTAATCCACAAGCTCATACAAGGTTCTATCGTTAACGGTTCAATTTCTACGTCAAAGTGGATGGGGTTAACCGACTAAAAGGGATAAGTGTCCATATCTATTGAACCAAACAAGATAGATTCGATTTTGTTTTTGCAGATGATAGGTTTTTATGTGTGTATTAATCCACAAGCTGATACAAGGTTCTATCGTTAACGGTTCAATTTCTACGTCAAAGTGAGTGGGGTTAACTGACTAAAAGGGATAAGTGTCCATATCTATTGAACAAAGCAAGATAGAATCGATTTTATTTTGGCAGATGGTAGGTTTTTATGTGTATATTAATCCACAAGCTGATACAAGGTTCTATCGTTAACGGTTCAATTTCTACGTCAAAGTGGATGGGGTTAACCGACTAAAAGGGATAAGTGTCCATATCTATTGAACCAAACAATATAGATTCGATTTTGTTTTTGAAGATGGTAGGCTTTTATGTGTATATTAATACACAAGCTGATCCAAGGTTATATCGTTAACGGTTCAATTTCTACGTCAAAGTGGATGGGGTTAACCGACTAAAAGGGATAAGTGTCCATATCTATTGAACCAAACAAGATAGATTCGATTTTGTTTTTGAAGATGGTAGGTTTTTATGTGTATATTAATCCACAAGCTGACCCAAGGTTATACCGTTAGCGGTTCAATTTCTACGTCAAAATGGGTGGGGTTAACCGACTAAAAGGGATAAGTGTGCATATCTATTGAACCAAGCAAGATAGAATCGATTTTGTTTTTGCAGATGATAGGTTTTTATGTGTATATTAATCCACAAGCTGATCCAAGGTTATATTGTTAACGGTTCAATTTCTACGTCAAAATGGGTGGGGTTAACCGACTAAAAGGGACAAGTGTCCATATCTATTGAAGGAAGCAAGATAGTATCGATTTTGTTTTTGTATATGATAGGTTTTTATGTGCATATTAATCCACAAGCTGATACAAGGTTCTATCGTTAACGGTTTAATTTCTACGTCAAAGTGGATGGGGTTAACCGACTAAAAGGGTTAAGTGTCCATATCTATTGTGGGTGGGGTTAACCGACTAAAAGGGATAAGTGTCCATATCTATTGAACCAAGCAAGATAGAATCGATTTTGTTTTTGAATTTGATAGGTTTTTATGTGTATATTAATCCGCAAGCTGATCCAAGGTTCTATCGTTAACGGTTTAATTTCTACGTCAAAGTGGATGGGGTTAACCGACTAAAAGGGATAAGTGTCCATATCTATTGTGGGTGGGGTTAACCGACTAAAAGGGATAAGTGTCCATATCTATTGAACCAAGCAAGATAGAATCGATTTTGTTTTTGAATTTCATAGGCTTTTATGTGTATATTAATCCACAAGCTGATGCAAAGCTCTATCTTTAATGGTTCAATTTCTACGTCATAGTGGGTGGGGTTAACCGAATAAAAGGGATAAGTGTCCATATCTATTGAACCAAGCAAGATAGAATCGATTTTGTTTTTGCAGATGATAGGTTTTTATGTGTGTATTAATCCGCAAGCTGATCCAAGGTTCTATCGTTAACGGTTTAATTTCTACGTCAAAGTGGATGGGGTTAACCGACTAAAAGGGTTAAGTGTCCATATCTATTGTGGGTGGGGTTAACCGACTAAAAGGGATAAGTGTCCATATCTATTGAACCAAGCAAGATAGAATCGATTTTGTTTTTGAATTTGATAGGTTTTTATGTGTATATTAATCCACAAGCTGATCCAAAGCTCTATCTTTAGTGGTTCAATTTCTACGTCATAGTGGGTGGGGTTAACCGACTAAAAGGGATAAGTGTCCATATCTATTGAACCAAGCAAGATAGAATCGATTTTGTTTTTGCAGATGATAGGTTTTTATGTGTGTATTAATCCGCAAGCTGATACAAGGTTCTATCGTTAACGGTTCAATTTCTACGTCAAAGTGGATGGGGTTAACCGACTAAAAGAGATAAGTGTCCATATCTATTTAACCAAGCAAGATAGAATTTTGTTTTTGCAGATGGTAGGTTTTTATGTGTATACTAATCCACAAGCTCATACAAGGTTCTATCGTTAACGGTTCAATTTCTACGTCAAAGTGGATGGGGTTAACCGACTAAAAGGGATAAGTGTCCATATCTATTGAACCAAACAAGATAGATTCGATTTTGTTTTTGCAGATGATAGGTTTTTATGTGTGTATTAATCCACAAGCTGATACAAGGTTCTATCGTTAACGGTTCAATTTCTACGTCAAAGTGAGTGGGGTTAACTGACTAAAAGGGATAAGTGTCCATATCTATTGAACAAAGCAAGATAGAATCGATTTTATTTTGGCAGATGGTAGGTTTTTATGTGTATATTAATCCACAAGCTGATACAAGGTTCTATCGTTAACGGTTCAATTTCTACGTCAAAGTGGATGGGGTTAACCGACTAAAAGGGATAAGTGTCCATATCTATTGAACCAAACAATATAGATTCGATTTTGTTTTTGAAGATGGTAGGCTTTTATGTGTATATTAATACACAAGCTGATCCAAGGTTATATCGTTAACGGTTCAATTTCTACGTCAAAGTGGATGGGGTTAACCGACTAAAAGGGATAAGTGTCCATATCTATTGAACCAAACAAGATAGATTCGATTTTGTTTTTGAAGATGGTAGGTTTTTATGTGTATATTAATCCACAAGCTGACCCAAGGTTATACCGTTAGCGGTTCAATTTCTACGTCAAAATGGGTGGGGTTAACCGACTAAAAGGGATAAGTGTGCATATCTATTGAACCAAGCAAGATAGAATCGATTTTGTTTTTGCAGATGATAGGTTTTTATGTGTATATTAATCCACAAGCTGATCCAAGGTTATATTGTTAACGGTTCAATTTCTACGTCAAAATGGGTGGGGTTAACCGACTAAAAGGGACAAGTGTCCATATCTATTGAAGGAAGCAAGATAGTATCGATTTTGTTTTTGTATATGATAGGTTTTTATGTGCATATTAATCCACAAGCTGATACAAGGTTCTATCGTGAACGGTTCAATTTCTACGTCAAAGTGGATGGGGTTAACCGACTAAAAGGGATAAGTGTCCATGTCTATTGAACCAAGCAAGATAGAGTCGATTTTGTTTTTGCATTTGATAGGTTTTTATGTGTGTATTAATCCACAAGCTGATCCAAGGTTCTATCGTTAACGGTTCAATTTCTACGTCAAAGTGGGTGGGGTTAACCGACTAAAAGGGATACGTGTCCATATCTATTGAACCAAGCAAGATAGAATCGATTTTGTTTTTGCAGATGATAGGTTTTTATGTGTATATTAATCCGCAAGCTGATCCAAGGTTCTATCGTTAACGGTTTAATTTCTACGTCAAAGTGGATGGGGTTAACCGACTAAAAGGGATAAGTGTCCATATCTATTGTGGGTGGGGTTAACCGACTAAAAGGGATAAGTGTCCATATCTATTGAACCAAGCAAGATAGAATCGATTTTGTTTTTGAATTTGATAGGTTTTTATGTGTATATTAATCCACAAGCTGATGCAAAGCTCTATCTTTAATGGTTCAATTTCTACGTCATAGTGGGTGGGGTTAACCGAATAAAAGGGATAAGTGTCCATATCTATTGAACCAAGCAAGATAGAATCGATTTTGTTTTTGCAGATGATAGGTTTTTATGTGTGTATTAATCCGCAAGCTGATCCAAGGTTCTATCGTTAACGGTTTAATTTCTACGTCAAAGTGGATGGGGTTAACCGACTAAAAGGGATAAGTGTCCATATCTATTGTGGGTGGGGTTAACCGACTAAAAGGGATAAGTGTCCATATCTATTGAACCAAGCAAGATAGAATCGATTTTGTTTTTGAATTTGATAGGTTTTTATGTGTATATTAATCCACAAGCTGATCCAAAGCTCTATCTCTAGTGGTTCAATTTCTACGTCATAGTGGGTGGGGTTAACCGACTAAAAGGGATAAGTGTCCATATCTATTGAACCAAGCAAGATAGAATCGATTTTGTTTTTGCAGATGATAGGTTTTTATGTGTGTATTAATCCACAAGCTGATACAAGGTTCTATCACTAACGGTTCAATTTCTACGTCATACTGTGTGGGGTTAACCGACTAAAAGGGATAAGTGTCCATATCTATTGAACCAAGCAAGATAGAATCGATTTTGTTTTTGCAGATGGTAGGTTTTTATGTGTGTATTAATCCGCAAGCTGATACAAGGTTCTATCGTTAACGGTTCAATTTCTACGTCAAAGTGGATGGGGTTAACCGACTAAAAGAGATAAGTGTCCATATCTATTTAACCAAGCAAGATAGAATTTTGTTTTTGCAGATGGTAGGTTTTTATGTGTATACTAATCCACAAGCTCATACAAGGTTCTATCGTTAACGGTTCAATTTCTACGTCAAAGTGGATGGGGTTAACCGACTAAAAGGGATAAGTGTCCATATCTATTGAACCAAACAAGATAGATTCGATTTTGTTTTTGCAGATGATAGGTTTTTATGTGTGTATTAATCCACAAGCTGATACAAGGTTCTATCGTTAACGGTTCAATTTCTACGTCAAAGTGAGTGGGGTTAACTGACTAAAAGGGATAAGTGTCCATATCTATTGAACAAAGCAAGATAGAATCGATTTTATTTTGGCAGATGGTAGGTTTTTATGTGTATATTAATCCACAACCTGATACAAGGTTCTATCGTTAACGGTTCAATTTCTACGTCAAAGTGGATGGGGTTAACCGACTAAAAGGGATAAGTGTCCATATCTATTGAACCAAACAATATAGATTCGATTTTGTTTTTGAAGATGGTAGGTTTTTATGTGTATATTAATACACAAGCTGATCCAAGGTTATATCGTTAACGGTTCAATTTCTACGTCAAAGTGGATGGGGTTAACCGACTAAAAGGGATAAGTGTCCATATCTATTGAACCAAACAAGATAGATTCGATTTTGCTTTTGAAGATGGTAGGTTTTTATGTGTATATTAATCCACAAGCTGACCCAAGGTTATACCGTTAGCGGTTCAATTTCTACGTCAAAATGGGTGGGGTTAACCGACTAAAAGGGATAAGTGTGCATATCTATTGAACCAAGCAAGATAGAATCGATTTTGTTTTTGCAGATGATAGGTTTTTATGTGTATATTAATCCACAAGCTGATCCAAGGTTATATCGTTAACGGTTCAATTTCTACGTCAAATTGGGTGGGGTTAACCGACTAAAAGGGACAAGTGTCCATATCTATTGAAGGAAGCAAGATAGTATCGATTTTGTTTTTGTATATGATAGGTTTTTATGTGCATATTAATCCACAAGCTGATACAAGGTTCTATCGTGAACGGTTCAATTTCTACGTCAAAGTGGATGGGGTTAACCGACTAAAAGGGATAAGTGTCCATGTCTATTGAACCAAGCAAGATAGAGTCGATTTTGTTTTTGCATTTGATAGGTTTTTATGTGTGTATTAATCCACAAGCTGATCCAAGGTTCTATCGTTAACGGTTCAATTTCTACGTCAAAGTGGGTGGGGTTAACCGACTAAAAGGGATACGTGTCCATATCTATTGAACCAAGCAAGATAGAATCGATTTTGTTTTTGCAGATGATAGGTTTTATGTGTATATTAATCCGCAAGCTGATCCAAGGTTCTATCGTTAACGGTTTAATTTCTACGTCAAAGTGGATGGGGTTAACCGACTAAAAGGGATAAGTGTCCATATCTCTTGTGGGTGGGGTTAACCGACTAAAAGGGATAAGTGTCCATATCTATTGAACCAAGCAAGATAGAATCGATTTTGTTTTTGAATTTGATAGGTTTTTATGTGTATATTAATCCACAAGCTGATGCAAAGCTCTATCTTTAATGGTTCAATTTCTACGTCATAGTGGGTGGGGTTAACCGAATAAAAGGGATAAGTGTACATATCTATTGAACCAAGCAAGATAGAATCGATTTTGTTTTTGCAGATGATAGGTTTTTATGTGTGTATTAATCCGCAAGCTGATCCAAGGTTCTATCGTTAACGGTTTAATTTCTACGTCAAAGTGGATGGGGTTAACCGACTAAAAGGGATAAGTGTCCATATCTATTGTGGGTGGGGTTAACCGACTAAAAGGGATAAGTGTCCATATCTATTGAACCAAGCAAGATAGAATCGATTTTGTTTTTGAATTTGATAGGTTTTTATGTGTATATTAATCCACAAGCTGATCCAAAGCTCTATCTTTAGTGGTTCAATTTCTACGTCATAGTGGGTGGGGTTAACCGACTAAAAGGGATAAGTGTCCATATCTATTGAACCAAGCAAGATAGAATCGATTTTGTTTTTGCAGATGATAGGTTTTTATGTGTGTATTAATCCACAAGCTGATACAAGGTTCTATCACTAACGGTTCAATTTCTACGTCATACTGGGTGGGGTTAACCGACTAAAAGGGATAAGTGTCCATATCTATTGAACCAAGCAAGATAGAATCGATTTTGTTTTTGCAGATGGTAGGTTTTTATGTGTGTATTAATCCGCAAGCTGATACAAGGTTCTATCGTTAACGGTTCAATTTCTACGTCAAAGTGGATGGGGTTAACCGACTAAAAGAGATAAGTGTCCATATCTATTTAACCAAGCAAGATAGAATTTTGTTTTTGCAGATGGTAGGTTTTTATGTGTATACTAATCCACAAGCACATACAAGGTTCTATCGTTAGCGGTTCAATTTCTACGTCAAAGTGGATGGGGTTAACCGACTAAAAGGGATAAGTGTCCACATCTATTGAACCAAACAAGATAGATTCGATTTTGTTTTTGCAGATGATAGGTTTTTATGTGTGTATTAATCCACAAGCTGATACAAGGTTCTATCGTTAACGGTTCAATTTCTACGTCAAAGTGAGTGGGGTTAACTGACTAAAAGGGATAAGTGTCCATATCTATTGAACAAAGCAAGATAGAATCGATTTTATTTTGGCAGATGGTAGGTTTTTATGTGTATATTAATCCACAAGCTGATACAAGGTTCTATCGTTAACGGTTCAATTTCTACGTCAAAGTGGATGGGGTTAACCGACTAAAAGGGATAAGTGTCCATATCTATTGAACCAAACAATATAGATTCGATTTTGTTTTTGAAGATGGTAGGCTTTTATGTGTATATTAATACACAAGCTGATCCAAGGTTATATCGTTAACGGTTCAATTTCTACGTCAAAGTGGATGGGGTTAACCGACTAAAAGGGATAAGTGTCCATATCTATTGAACCAAACAAGATAGATTCGATTTTGTTTTTGAAGATGGTAGGTTTTTATGTGTATATTAATCCACAAGCTGACCCAAGGTTATACCGTTAGCGGTTCAATTTCTACGTCAAAATGGGTGGGGTTAACCGACTAAAAGGGATAAGTGTGCATATCTATTGAACCAAGCAAGATAGAATCGATTTTGTTTTTGCAGATGATAGGTTTTTATGTGTATATTAATCCACAAGCTGATCCAAGGTTATATTGTTAACGGTTCAATTTCTACGTCAAAATGGGTGGGGTTAACCGACTAAAAGGGACAAGTGTCCATATCTATTGAAGGAAGCAAGATAGTATCGATTTTGTTTTTGTATATGATAGGTTTTTATGTGCATATTAATCCACAAGCTGATACAAGGTTCTATCGTGAACGGTTCAATTTCTACGTCAAAGTGGATGGGGTTAACCGACTAAAAGGGATAAGTGTCCATGTCTATTGAACCAAGCAAGATAGAGTCGATTTTGTTTTTGCATTTGATAGGTTTTTATGTGTGTATTAATCCACAAGCTGATCCAAGGTTCTATCGTTAACGGTTCAATTTCTACGTCAAAGTGGGTGGGGTTAACCGACTAAAAGGGATACGTGTCCATATCTATTGAACCAAGCAAGATAGAATCGATTTTGTTTTTGCAGATGATAGGTTTTTATGTGTATATTAATCCGCAAGCTGATCCAAGGTTCTATCGTTAACGGTTTAATTTCTACGTCAAAGTGGATGGGGTTAACCGACTAAAAGGGATAAGTGTCCATATCTATTGTGGGTGGGGTTAACCGACTAAAAGGGATAAGTGTCCATATCTATTGAACCAAGCAAGATAGAATCGATTTTGTTTTTGAATTTGATAGGTTTTTATGTGTATATTAATCCACAAGCTGATGCAAAGCTCTATCTTTAATGGTTCAATTTCTACGTCATAGTGGGTGGGGTTAACCGAATAAAAGGGATAAGTGTCCATATCTATTGAACCAAGCAAGATAGAATCGATTTTGTTTTTGCAGATGATAGGTTTTTATGTGTGTATTAATCCGCAAGCTGATCCAAGGTTCTATCGTTAACGGTTTAATTTCTACGTCAAAGTGGATGGGGTTAACCGACTAAAAGGGATAAGTGTCCATATCTATTGTGGGTGGGGTTAACCGACTAAAAGGGATAAGTGTCCATATCTATTGAACCAAGCAAGATAGAATCGATTTTGTTTTTGAATTTGATAGGTTTTTATGTGTATATTAATCCACAAGCTGATCCAAAGCTCTATCTCTAGTGGTTCAATTTCTACGTCATAGTGGGTGGGGTTAACCGACTAAAAGGGATAAGTGTCCATATCTATTGAACCAAGCAAGATAGAATCGATTTTGTTTTTGCAGATGATAGGTTTTTATGTGTGTATTAATCCACAAGCTGATACAAGGTTCTATCACTAACGGTTCAATTTCTACGTCATACTGTGTGGGGTTAACCGACTAAAAGGGATAAGTGTCCATATCTATTGAACCAAGCAAGATAGAATCGATTTTGTTTTTGCAGATGGTAGGTTTTTATGTGTGTATTAATCCGCAAGCTGATACAAGGTTCTATCGTTAACGGTTCAATTTCTACGTCAAAGTGGATGGGGTTAACCGACTAAAAGAGATAAGTGTCCATATCTATTTAACCAAGCAAGATAGAATTTTGTTTTTGCAGATGGTAGGTTTTTATGTGTATACTAATCCACAAGCTCATACAAGGTTCTATCGTTAACGGTTCAATTTCTACGTCAAAGTGGATGGGGTTAACCGACTAAAAGGGATAAGTGTCCATATCTATTGAACCAAACAAGATAGATTCGATTTTGTTTTTGCAGATGATAGGTTTTTATGTGTGTATTAATCCACAGCTGATACAAGGTTCTATCGTTAACGGTTCAATTTCTACGTCAAAGTGAGTGGGGTTAACTGACTAAAAGGGATAAGTGTCCATATCTATTGAACAAAGCAAGATAGAATCGATTTTATTTTGGCAGATGGTAGGTTTTTATGTGTATATTAATCCACAACCTGATACAAGGTTCTATCGTTAACGGTTCAATTTCTACGTCAAAGTGGATGGGGTTAACCGACTAAAAGGGATAAGTGTCCATATCTATTGAACCAAACAATATAGATTCGATTTTGTTTTTGAAGATGGTAGGTTTTTATGTGTATATTAATACACAAGCTGATCCAAGGTTATATCGTTAACGGTTCAATTTCTACGTCAAATTGGGTGGGGTTAACCGACTAAAAGGGACAAGTGTCCATATCTATTGAAGGAAGCAAGATAGTATCGATTTTGTTTTTGTATATGATAGGTTTTTATGTGCATATTAATCCACAAGCTGATACAAGGTTCTATCGTGAACGGTTCAATTTCTACGTCAAAGTGGATGGGGTTAACCGACTAAAAGGGATAAGTGTCCATGTCTATTGAACCAAGCAAGATAGAGTCGATTTTGTTTTTGCATTTGATAGGTTTTTATGTGTGTATTAATCCACAAGCTGATCCAAGGTTCTATCGTTAACGGTTCAATTTCTACGTCAAAGTGGGTGGGGTTAACCGACTAAAAGGGATACGTGTCCATATCTATTGAACCAAGCAAGATAGAATCGATTTTGTTTTTGCAGATGATAGGTTTTATGTGTATATTAATCCGCAAGCTGATCCAAGGTTCTATCGTTAACGGTTTAATTTCTACGTCAAAGTGGATGGGGTTAACCGACTAAAAGGGATAAGTGTCCATATCTCTTGTGGGTGGGGTTAACCGACTAAAAGGGATAAGTGTCCATATCTATTGAACCAAGCAAGATAGAATCGATTTTGTTTTTGAATTTGATAGGTTTTTATGTGTATATTAATCCACAAGCTGATGCAAAGCTCTATCTTTAATGGTTCAATTTCTACGTCATAGTGGGTGGGGTTAACCGAATAAAAGGGATAAGTGTACATATCTATTGAACCAAGCAAGATAGAATCGATTTTGTTTTTGCAGATGATAGGTTTTTATGTGTGTATTAATCCGCAAGCTGATCCAAGGTTCTATCGTTAACGGTTTAATTTCTACGTCAAAGTGGATGGGGTTAACCGACTAAAAGGGATAAGTGTCCATATCTATTGTGGGTGGGGTTAACCGACTAAAAGGGATAAGTGTCCATATCTATTGAACCAAGCAAGATAGAATCGATTTTGTTTTTGAATTTGATAGGTTTTTATGTGTATATTAATCCACAAGCTGATCCAAAGCTCTATCTTTAGTGGTTCAATTTCTACGTCATAGTGGGTGGGGTTAACCGACTAAAAGGGATAAGTGTCCATATCTATTGAACCAAGCAAGATAGAATCGATTTTGTTTTTGCAGATGATAGGTTTTTATGTGTGTATTAATCCACAAGCTGATACAAGGTTCTATCACTAACGGTTCAATTTCTACGTCATACTGGGTGGGGTTAACCGACTAAAAGGGATAAGTGTCCATATCTATTGAACCAAGCAAGATAGAATCGATTTTGTTTTTGCAGATGGTAGGTTTTTATGTGTGTATTAATCCGCAAGCTGATACAAGGTTCTATCGTTAACGGTTCAATTTCTACGTCAAAGTGGATGGGGTTAACCGACTAAAAGAGATAAGTGTCCATATCTATTTAACCAAGCAAGATAGAATTTTGTTTTTGCAGATGGTAGGTTTTTATGTGTATACTAATCCACAAGCACATACAAGGTTCTATCGTTAGCGGTTCAATTTCTACGTCAAAGTGGATGGGGTTAACCGACTAAAAGGGATAAGTGTCCACATCTATTGAACCAAACAAGATAGATTCGATTTTGTTTTTGCAGATGATAGGTTTTTATGTGTGTATTAATCCACAAGCTGATACAAGGTTCTATCGTTAACGGTTCAATTTCTACGTCAAAGTGAGTGGGGTTAACTGACTAAAAGGGATAAGTGTCCATATCTATTGAACAAAGCAAGATAGAATCGATTTTATTTTGGCAGATGGTAGGTTTTTATGTGTATATTAATCCACAAGCTGATACAAGGTTCTATCGTTAACGGTTCAATTTCTACGTCAAAGTGGATGGGGTTAACCGACTAAAAGGGATAAGTGTCCATATCTATTGAACCAAACAATATAGATTCGATTTTGTTTTTGAAGATGGTAGGTTTTTATGTGTATATTAATACACAAGCTGATCCAAGGTTATATCGTTAACGGTTCAATTTCTACGTCAAAGTGGATGGGGTTAACCGACTAAAAGGGATAAGTGTCCATATCTATTGAACCAAACAAGATAGATTCGATTTTGTTTTTGAAGATGGTAGGTTTTTATGTGTATATTAATCCACAAGCTGACCCAAGGTTATACCGTTAGCGGTTCAATTTCTACGTCAAAATGGGTGGGGTTAACCGACTAAAAGGGATAAGTGTGCATATCTATTGAACCAAGCAAGATAGAATCGATTTTGTTTTTGCAGATGATAGGTTTTTATGTGTATATTAATCCACAAGCTGATCCAAGGTTATATCGTTAACGGTTCAATTTCTACGTCAAAATGGGTGGGGTTAACCGACTAAAAGGGACAAGTGTCCATATCTATTGAAGGAAGCAAGATAGTATCGATTTTGTTTTTGTATATGATAGGTTTTTATGTGCATATTAATCCACAAGCTGATACAAGGTTCTATCGTGAACGGTTCAATTTCTACGTCAAAGTGGATGGGGTTAACCGACTAAAAGGGATAAGTGTCCATGTCTATTGAACCAAGCAAGATAGAGTCGATTTTGTTTTTGCATTTGATAGGTTTTTATGTGTGTATTAATCCACAAGCTGATCCAAGGTTCTATCTTTAACGGTTCAATTTCTACGTCAAAGTGGGTGGGGTTAACCGACTAAAAGGGATACGTGTCCATATCTATTGAACCAAGCAAGATAGAATCGATTTTGTTTTTGCAGATGATAGGTTTTTATGTGTCTATTAATCCGCAAGCTGATCCAAGGTTCTATCGTTAACGGTTTAATTTCTACGTCAAAGTGGATGGGGTTAACCGACTAAAAGGGATAAGTGTCCATATCTATTGTGGGTGGGGTTAACCGACTAAAAGGGATAAGTGTCCATATCTATTGAACCAAGCAAGATAGAATCGATTTTGTTTTTGAATTTGATAGGTTTTTATGTGTATATTAATCCACAAGCTGATCCAAAGCTCTATCTTTAGTGGTTCAATTTCTACGTCATAGTGGGTGGGGTTAACCGACTAAAAGGGATAAGTGTCCATATCTATTGAACCAAGCAAGATAGAATCGATTTTGTTTTTGCAGATGATAGGTTTTTATGTGTGTATTAATCCACAAGCTGATACAAGGTTCTATCACTAACGGTTCAATTTCTACGTCATACTGGGTGGGGTTAACCGACTAAAAGGGATAAGTGTCCATATCTATTGAACCAAGCAAGATAGAATCGATTTTGTTTTTGCAGATGGTAGGTTTTTATGTGTGTATTAATCCGCAAGCTGATACAAGGTTCTATCGTTAACGGTTCAATTTCTACGTCAAAGTGGATGGGGTTAACCGACTAAAAGAGATAAGTGTCCATATCTATTTAACCAAGCAAGATAGAATTTTGTTTTTGCAGATGGTAGGTTTTTATGTGTATACTAATCCACAAGCTCATACAAGGTTCTATCGTTAGCGGTTCAATTTCTACGTCAAAGTGGATGGGGTTAACCGACTAAAAGGGATAAGTGTCCATATCTATTGAACCAAACAAGATAGATTCGATTTTGTTTTTGCAGATGATAGGTTTTTATGTGTGTATTAATCCACAAGCTGATACAAGGTTCTATCGTTAACGGTTCAATTTCTACGTCAAAGTGAGTGGGGTTAACTGACTAAAAGGGATAAGTGTCCATATCTATTGAACAAAGCAAGATAGAATCGATTTTATTTTGGCAGATGGTAGGTTTTTATGTGTATATTAATCCACAAGCTGATACAAGGTTCTATCGTTAACGGTTCAATTTCTACGTCAAAGTGGATGGGGTTAACCGACTAAAAGGGATAAGTGTCCATATCTATTGAACCAAACAATATAGATTCGATTTTGTTTTTGAAGATGGTAGGTTTTTATGTGTATATTAATACACAAGCTGATCCAAGGTTATATCGTTAACGGTTCAATTTCTACGTCAAAGTGGATGGGGTTAACCGACTAAAAGGGATAAGTGTCCATATCTATTGAACCAAACAAGATAGATTCGATTTTGTTTTTGAAGATGGTAGGTTTTTATGTGTATATTAATCCACAAGCTGACCCAAGGTTATACCGTTAGCGGTTCAATTTCTACGTCAAAATGGGTGGGGTTAACCGACTAAAAGGGATAAGTGTGCATATCTATTGAACCAACCAAGATAGAATCGATTTTGTTTTTGCAGATGATAGGTTTTTATGTGTATATTAATCCACAAGCTGATCCAAGGTTATATCATTAACGGTTCAATTTCTACGTCAAAATGGGTGGGGTTAACCGACTAAAAGGGACAAGTGTCCATATCTATTGAAGGAAGCAAGATAGTATCGATTTTGTTTTTGTATATGATAGGTTTTTATGTGCATATTAATCCACAAGCTGATAGAAGGTTCTATCGTGAACGGTTCAATTTCTACGTCAAAGTGGATGGGGTTAACCGACTAAAAGGGATAAGTGTCCATGTCTATTGAACCAAGCAAGATAGAGTCGATTTTGTTTTTGCATTTGATAGGTTTTTATGTGTGTATTAATCCACAAGCTGATCCAAGGTTCTATCGTTAACGGTTCAATTTCTACGTCAAAGTGGGTGGGGTTAACCGACTAAAAGGGATACGTGTCCATATCTATTGAACCAAGCAAGATAGAATCGATTTTGTTTTTGCAGATGATAGGTTTTTATGTGTCTATTAATCCGCAAGCTGATCCAAGGTTCTATCGTTAACGGTTTAATTTCTACGTCAAAGTGGATGGGGTTAACCGACTAAAAGGGATAAGTGTCCATATCTATTGTGGGTGGGGTTAACCGACTAAAAGGGATAAGTGTCCATATCTATTGAACCAAGCAAGATAGAATCGATTTTGTTTTTGAATTTGATAGGTTTTTATGTGTATATTAATCCACAAGCTGGTGCAAAGCTCTATCTTTAATGGTTCAATTTCTACGTCATAGTGGGTGGGGTTAACCGAATAAAAGGGATAAGTGTCCATATCTATTGAACCAAGCAAGATAGAATCGATTTTGTTTTTGCAGATGATAGGTTTTTATGTGTGTATTAATCCGCAAGCTGATCCAAGGTTCTATCGTTAACGGTTTAATTTCTACGTCAAAGTGGATGGGGTTAACCGACTAAAAGGGATAAGTGTCCATATCTATTGTGGGTGGGGTTAACCGACTAAAAGGGATAAGTGTCCATATCTATTGAACCAAGCAAGATAGAATCGATTTTGTTTTTGAATTTGATAGGTTTTTATGTGTATATTAATCCACAAGCTGATCCAAAACTCTATCTTTAGTGGTTCAATTTCTACGTCATACTGGGTGGGGTTAACCGACTAAAAGGGATAAGTGTCCATATCTATTGAACCAAGCAAGATAGAATCGATTTTGTTTTTGCAGATGGTAGGTTTTTATGTGTATATTAATCCACAAGCTGATCCAAGGTTATATCGTTAACGGTTCAATTTCTACGTCAAAATGGGTGGGGTTAACCGACTAAAAGGGATAAGTGTTCATATCTATTGAACCAAGCAAGATAGAATCGATTTTGTTTTTGCAGATGATAGGCTTTTATGTGTATATTAATCCGCAAGCTGATACAAGGTTCTACCGCTAACGGTTTAATTTCTACGTCAAAGTGGATGGGGTTAACCGACTAAAAGGGATAAGTGTCCATATCTATTGAACCAAACAAGATAGATTCGATTTGGTTTTTAAAGATGGTAGGTTTTTATGTGTATATTAATCCACAAGCTGATCCAAGGTTATATCGTTAACGGTTCAATTTCTACGTCAAAATGGGTGGGGTTAACCGACTAAAAGGGATAAGTGTTCATATCTATTGAACCAAGCAAGATAGAATCGATTTTGTTTTTGCAGATGATAGGCTTTTATGTGTATATTAATCCGCAAGCTGATACAAGGTTCTACCGCTAACGGTTTAATTTCTACGTCAAAGTGGATGGGGTTAACCGACTAAAAGGGATAAGTGTCCATATCTATTGAACTAAGCAAGATAGAATCGATTTTGTTTTTGCACATGATAGGTTTTTATGTGTATATTAATCCACAAGCTGATACAAGGTTCTATCGTTAACGGTTCAATTTCTACGTCAAAGTGGATGGGGTTAACCGACTAAAAGGGATAAGTGTCCATATCTATTGAACCAAACAAGATAGATTCGATTTGGTTTTTAAAGATGGTAGGTTTTTATGTGTGTATTAATCCACAAGCTGATACAAGGTTATATCGTTAACGGTTCAATTTCTACGTCAAAATGGGTGGGGTTAACCGACTAAAAGGGATAAGTGTCCATATCTATTGAACCAAGCAAGATAGATTCGATTTGGTTTTTAAAGATGGTAGGTTTTTATGTGTGTATTAATCCACAAGCTGATACAAGGTTATATCGTTAACGGTTCAATTTCTACGTCAAAATGGGTGGAGTTAACCGACTAAAAGGGATAAGTGTCCATATCTATTGAACCAAGCAAGATAGAATCGATTTTGTTTTTGCAGATGATAGGCTTTTATGTGTATATTAATCCGCAAGCTGATACAAGGTTCTATCGCTAACGGTTTAATTTCTACGTCAAAGTGGATGGAGTTAACCGACTAAAAGGAATAAGTGTCTATATCTCTTGTGGGTGGGGTTAACCGACTAAAAGGGATAAGTGTCCATATCTATTGAACCAAGCAAGAAAGAATCGATTTTGTTTTTGAATTTGATAGGCTTTTATGTGTATATTAATCCACAAGCTGATCCAAAGCTCTATCTTTAATGGTTCAATTTCTACGTCATAGTGGGTGGGGTTAACCGACTAAAAGGGATAAGTGTCCATATCTATTGAACCAAGCAAGATAGAATCGATTTTGTTTTTGCAGGTGATAGGTTTTTATGTGTATATTAATCCGCAAGCTGATCCAAGGTTCTATCGTTAACGGTTTAATTTCTACGTCAAAGTGGATGGGGTTAACCGACTAAAAGGGATAAGTGTCCATATCTATTGAACTAAGCAAGATAGAATCGATTTTGTTTTTGCACATGATAGGTTTTTATGTGTATATTAATCCACAAGCTGATACAAGGTTCTATCGTTAACGGTTCAAATTCTACATCATACTGGGTGGGGTTAACCGACTAAAAGGGATAAGTGTCCATACCTATTGAACCAAGCAAGATAGAATCGATATTGTTTTTGCAGATGATAGGTTTTTATGTGTGTATTAATCCACAAGCTGATACAAGGTTCTATCGCTAACGGTTCAATTTCTACGTCAAAGTGGATGGGGTTAACCGACTAAATGGGATAAGTCTCCATATCTATTGAACCAAGCAAGATAGAATCGATTTTGTTTTTGCAGATGATAGGCTTTTATGTGTACATTAATCCGCAAGCTGATCCAAGGTTATATCGTTAACGGTTTAATTTCTACGTCAAAGTGGATGGGGTTAACCGACTAAAAGGGATAAGTGTCCATATCTATTGAGCCAAGCAAGATAGAATCGATTTTGTTTTTGCAGATGATAGGCTTTTATGTGTATATTAATCCGCAAGCTTATCCAAGGTTATATCGTTAACGGTTCAATTTCTACGTCAAAATGGGTGGGGTTAACCGACTAAAAGGGATAAGTGTCCATATCTATTGAACCAAGCAAGATAGAATCGATTTTGTTTTTGCAGATGATAGGTTTTTATGTGTGTATTAATCCACAAGCTGATACAAGGTTATATCGTTAACGGTTCAATTTCTACGTCAAAATGGGTGGGGTTAACCGACTAAAAGGGATAAGTGTGCATATCTATTGAACCAAGCAAGATAGAATCGATTTTGTTTTTGCAGATGATAGGTTTTTATGTGTATATTAATCCGCAGGCTGATCCAAGGTTCTATCGTTAACGGTTTAATTTCTACGTCAAAGTGGATGGGGTTAACCGACTAAAAGGGATAAGTGTCCATATCTATTGAACCAAGCAAGATAGAATCGATTTTGTTTTTGCACATGATAGGTTTTTATGTGTATATTAATCCACAAGCTGATACAAGGTTCTATCGTTAACGGTTCAATTTCTACATCATACTGGGTGGGGTTAACGGACTAAAAGGGATAAGTGTGCATATCTATTGAACCAAGCAAGATAGAATCGATTTTGTTTTTGCAGATGATAGGTTTTTATGTGTATATTAATCCGCAAGGTTATATCGTTAACGGTTTAATTTCTACGTCAAAGTGGATGGGGTTAACCGACTAAAAGGGATAAGTGTCCATATCTATTGAACCAAGCAAGATATAATCGATTTTGTTTTTGCAGATGGTAGGTTTTCATGTGTATAATAATCCACAAGCTGATACGAGGTTCTATCGCTAACGGTTCAATTTCTACGTCATACTGGGTGGGGTTAACCGACTAAAAGGGATAAGTGTCCATATCTATTGAACCAAGCAAGATAGAATCGATTTTGTTTTTGCAGATGGTAGGTTTTTATGTGTATATTAATCCACAAGCTGATACAAGGTTCTATCGTTAACGGTTCAATTTCTACGTCAAAGTGGATGGGGTTAACCGACTAAAAGGGATAAGTGTCCATATCTATTGAACCAAACAAGATAGATTCGATTTGGTTTTTAAAGATGGTAGGTTTTTATGTGTATATTAATCCACAAGCTGATCCAAGGTTATATCGTTAACGGTTCAATTTCTACGTCAAAATGGGTGGGGTTAACCGACTAAAAGGGATAAGTGTTCATATCTATTGAAACAAGCAAGATACAATCGATTTTGTTTTTGCAGATGATAGGTTTTTATGTGTGTATTAATCCACAAGCTGATACAAGGTTATATCGTTAACGGTTCAATTTCTACGTCAAAATGGGTGGAGTTAACCGACTAAAAGGGATAAGTGTCCATATCTATTGAACCAAGCAAGATAGAATCGATTTTGTTTTTGCAGATGATAGGCTTTTATGTGTATATTAATCCGCAAGCTGATACAAGGTTCTATCGCTAACGGTTTAATTTCTACGTCAAAGTGGATGGAGTTAACCGACTAAAAGGAATAAGTGTCTATATCTATTGTGGGTGGGGTTAACCGACTAAAAGTGATAAGTGTCCATATCTATTGAACCAAGCAAGACAGAATCGATTTTGTTTTTGAATTTGATAGGTTTTTATGTGTATATTAATCCACAAGCTGATCCAAAGCTCTATCTTTAATGGTTCAATTTCTACGTCATAGTGGGTGGGGTTAACCGACTAAAAGGGATAAGTGTCCATATCTATTGAACCAAGCAAGATAGAATCGATTTTGTTTTTGCAGATGATAGGTTTTTATGTGTGTATTAATCCACAAGCTGATACAAGGTTCTATCGCTAGCGCTTCAATTTCTACGTCACACTGGGTGGGGTTAACCGACTAAAATGGATAAGTGTCCATATCTATTGAACCAAGCAAGATAGAATCGATTTTGTTTTTGCACATGATAGGTTTTTATGTGTATATTAATCCACAAGCTGATACAAGGTTCTATCGCTAACGGTTCAATTTCTACGTCATACTGGGTTGGGTTAACCGACTAAAAGGGATAAGTGTCCATATCTATTGAACCAAGCAAGATAGAATCGATTTTGTTTTTGCACATGATAGGTTTTTATGTGTATATTAATCCACAAGCTGATAAAAGGTTCTATCGTTAACGGTTCAATTTCTACATCATACTGGGTGGGGTTAACCGACTAAAAGGGATAAGTGTGCATATCTATTGAACCAAGCAAGATAGAATCGATTTTGTTTTTGCAGATGATAGGTTTTTATGTGTATATTAATCCGCAAGGTTATATCGTTAACGGTTTAATTTCTACGTCAAAGTGGATGGGGTTAACCGACTAAAAGGGATAAGTGTCCATATCTATTGAACCAAGCAAGATTGAATTTTTTTTTTGCAGATGGTAGGTTTTTATGTGTATATTAATCTACAAGCTGATACAAGGTTATATCGTTAACGGTTCAATTTCTACGTCAAAATGGTGGGGTTAACCGGCTAAAAGGGATAAGTGTCCATATCTATTGAACCCAGCAAAATAGAATCGATTTTGTTTTTGCAGATGGTAGGTTTTTATGTGTATATTAATCCACAAGCTGATACAAAGTTCTATCGTTAACGGTTCAATTTCTACGTCAAATTGGATGGGGTTAACCCACTAAAAGGGATAAGTGTCCATATCTATTGAACCAAACAAGATAGATTCGATTTTGTTTTTGAAGATGGTAGGTTTTTATGTGTATATTAATCCACAAGCTGATCCAAGGTTATATCGTTAACGGTTCAATTTCTACGTCAAAGTGGATGGGGTTAACCGACTAAAAGGTATAAGTGTCCATATCTATTGAACCAAACAAGATAGATTCGATTTTGTTTTTGAAGATGGTAGGTTTTTATATGTATATTAATCCACAAGCTGATCCAAGGTTATATCTTTAACGGTTCAATTTCTACGTCAAAATGGGTGGGGTTAACCGACTAAAAGGGATAAGTGTGCATATATATTGAACCAAGCAAGATAGAATCGATTTTGTTTTTGCAGATGATAGGTTTTTATGTGTATATTAATCCGCAAGCTGACCCAAGGTTCTATCGTTAACGGTTTAATTTCTACGTCAAAGTGGATGGGGTTAACCGACTAAAAGGGATAAGTGTCCATATCTATTGAACCAAGCAAGATAGATTCGATTTTGTTTTTGCACATGATAGGTTTTTATGTGTATATTAATCCACAAGCTGATACAAGGTTCTATCGTTAACGGTTCAATTTCTACGTCATACTGGGTGGGGTTAACCGACTAAAAGGGATAAGTGTCCATATCTATTGAACCAAGCAAGATAGAATCGATTTTGTTTTTCAGATGATAGGTTTTTATGTGTATATTAATCCGCAAGCTGATCCAAGGTTCTATCGTTAACGGTTTAATTTCTACTTCAAAGTGGATGGGGTTAACCGACTAAAAGGGATACGTGTCCATATCTATTGAACCAAGCAAGATAGAATCGATTTTGTTTTTGCACATGATAGGTTTTTATGTGTATATTAATTCACAAGCTGATACAAGGTTCTTTCGTTAACGGTTCAATTTCTACGTCATACTGGGTGGGGTTAACCGACTAAAAGGGATAAGTGTCCATATCTATTGAACCAAGCAAGATAGAATCGATTTTGTTTTTGCACATGATAGGTTTTTATGTGTATATTAATCCACAAGCTGATGCAAGGTTCTATCGTTAACGGTTCAATTTCTACGTCAAAGTGGGTGGGGTTAACCGACTAAAAGGGATACGTGTCCATATCTATTGAACCAAGCAAGATAGAATCGATTTTGTTTTTGCAGATGATAGGTTTTTATGTGTATATTAATCCGCAAGCTGATACAAGGTTCTATCGTTAACGGTTTAATTTCTACTTCAAAGTGGATGGGGTTAACCGACTAAAAGGGATAAGTGTCCATATCTATTGTGGGTGGGGTTAACCGACTAAAAGGGATAAGTATCCATATCTATTGAACCAAACAAGATAGATTCGATTTTGTTTTTGAAGGTGATAGGTTTTTATGTGTACATTAATCCACAAGCTGATCCAAGGTTATATCGTTAACGGTTCAATTTCTACGTCAAAATGGGTGGGGTTAACCGACTAAAAGGGACAAGTGTCCATATCTATTGAAGGAAGCAAGATAGTATCGATTTTGTTTTTGTATATGATAGGTTTTTATGTGCATATTAATCCACAAGCTGATACAAGGTTCTATCGTGAACGGTTCAATTTCTACGTCAAAGTGGATGGGGTTAACCGACTAAAAGGGATAAGTGTCCATGTCTATTGAACCAAGCAAGATAGAGTCGATTTTGTTTTTGCATTTGATAGGTTTTTATGTGTGTATTAATCCACAAGCTGATCCAAGGTTCTATCGTTAACGGTTCAATTTCTACGTCAAAGTGAGTGGGGTTAACCGACTAAAAGGGATACGTGTCCATATCTATTGAACCAAGCAAGATAGAATCGATTTTGTTTTTGCAGATGATAGGTTTTTATGTGTGTATTAATCCGCAAGCTGATCCAAGGTTCTATCGTTAACGGTTTCATTTCTACGTCAAAGTGGATGGGGTTAACCGACTAAAAGGGATAAGTGTCCATATCTATTTTGGGTGGGGTTAACCGACTAAAAGGGATAAGTGTCCATATCTATTGAACCAAGCAAGATAGAATCGATTTTGTTTTTGAATTTGATAGGTTTTTATGTGTATATTAATCCACAAGCTGATACAAAGCTCTATCTTTAGTGGTTCAATTTCTACGTCATAGTGGGTGGGGTTAACCGACTAAAAGGGATAAGTGTCCATATCTATTGAACCAAGCAAGATAGAATCGATTTTGTTTTTGCAGATGATAGGTTTTTATGTGTGTATTAATCCACAAGCTGATACAAGGCTCTATCACTAACGGTTCAATTTCTACGTCATACTGGGTGGGGTTAACCGACTAAAAGGGATAAGTGTCCATATCTATTGAACCAAGCAAGATAGAATCGATTTTGTTTTTGCAGATGGTAGGTTTTTATGTGTGTATTAATCCGCAAGCTGATACAAGGTTCTATCGTTAACGGTTCAATTTCTACGTCAAAGTGGATGGGGTTAACCGACTAAAAGAGATAAGTGTCCATATCTATTTAACCAAGCAAGATAGAATTTTGTTTTTGCAGATGGTAGGTTTTTATGTGTATACTAATCCACAAGCTCATACAAGGTTCTATCGTTAACGGTTCAATTTCTACGTCAAAGTGGATGGGGTTAACCGACTAAAAGGGATAAGTGTCCATATCTATTGAACCAAACAAGATAGATTCGATTTTGTTTTTGCAGATGATAGGTTTTTATGTGTGTATTAATCCACAAGCTGATACAAGGTTCTATCGTTAACGGTTCAATTGCTACGTCAAAGTGAGTGGGGTTAACTGACTAAAAGGGATAAGTGTCCATATCTATTGAACAAAGCAAGATAGAATCGATTTTATTTTGGCAGATGGTAGGTTTTTATGTGTATATTAATCCACAAGCTGATTCAAGGTTCTATCGTTAACGGTTCAATTTCTACGTCAAAGTGGATGGGGTTAACCGACTAAAAGGGATAAGTGTCCATATCTATTGAACCAAACAATATAGATTCGATTTTGTTTTTGAAGATGGTAGGTTTTTATGTGTATATTAATACACAAGCTGATCCAAGGTTATATCGTTAACGGTTCAATTTCTACGTCAAAGTGGATGGGGTTAACCGACTAAAAGGGATAAGTGTCCATATCTATTGAACCAAACAAGATAGATTCGATTTTGTTTTTGAAGATGGTAGGTTTTTATGTGTATATTAATCCGCAAGCTGAACCAAGGTTATACCGTTAGCGGTTCAATTTCTACGTCAAAATGGGTGGGGTTAACCGACTAAAAGGGATAAGTGTGCATATCTATTGAACCAAGCAAGATAGAATCGATTTTGTTTTTGCAGATGATAGGTTTTTATGTGTATATTAATCCACAAGCTGATCCAAGGTTGTATCGTTAACGGTTCAATTTCTACGTCAAAATGGGTGGGGTTAACCGACTAAAAGGGACAAGTGTCCATATCTATTGAAGGAGGCAAGATAGTATCGATTTTGTTTTTGTATATGATAGGTTTTTATGTGCATATTAATCCACAAGCTGATACAAGGTTCTATCGTGAGCGGTTCAATTTCTACGTCAAAGTGGATGGGGTTAACCGACTAAAAGGGATAAGTGTCCATGTCTATTGAACCAAGCAAGATAGAGTCGATTTTGTTTTTGCATTTGATAGGTTTTTATGTGTGTATTAATCCACAAGCTGATCCAAGGTTCTGTCGTTAACGGTTCAATTTCTACGTCAAAGTGGGTGGGGTTAACCGACTAAAAGGGATACGTGTCCATATCTATTGAACCAAGCAAGATAGAATCGATTTTGTTTTTGCAGATGATAGGTTTTTATGTGTATATTAATCCGCAAGCTGATCCAAGGTTCTATCGTTAACGGTTTAATTTCTACGTCAAAGTGGATGGGGTTAACCGACTAAAAGGGATAAGTGTCCATATCTATTGTGGGTGGGGTTAACCGACTAAAAGGGATAAGTGTCCATATCTATTGAACCAAGCAAGATAGAATCGATTTTGTTTTTGAATTTGATAGTTTTTTATGTGTATATTAATCCACAAGCTGATCCAAAGCTATATCTTTAGTGGTTCAATTTCTACGTCATAGTGGGTGGGGTTAACCGACTAAAAGGGATAAGTGTCCATATCTATTGAACCAAGCAAGATAGAATCGATTTTGTTTTTGCAGATGGTAGGTTTTTATGAGTGTATTAATCCGCAAACTGATCCAAGGTTCTATCGTTAACGGTTTAATTTCTACGTCAAAGTGGATGGGGTTAACCGACTAAAAGGGATAAGTGTCCATATCTATTGTGGGTGGGGTTAACCGACTAAAAGGGATAAGTGTCCATATCTATTGAACCAAGCAAGATAGAATCGATTTTGTTTTTGAATTTGATAGGTTTTTATGTGTGTATTAATCCACAAGTTGATACAAGGTTCTATCACTAACGGTTCAATTTCTACGTCATACTGGGTGGGGTTAACCGACTAAAAGGGATAAGTGTCCATATCTATTGAACCAAGCAAGATAGAATCGATTTTGTTTTTGCAGATGGTAGGTTTTTATGTGTGTATTAATCCGCAAGCTGATACAAGGTTCTATCGTTAACGGTTCAATTTCTACGTCAAAGTGGATGGGGTTAACCGACTAAAAGAGATAAGTGTCCATATCTATTGAACCAAGCAAGATAGAATTTTGTTTTTGCAGATGGTAGGTTTTTATGTGTATACTAATCCACAAGCTCATACAAGGTTCTATCGTTAACGGTTCAATTTCTACGTCAAAGTGGATGGGGTTAACCGACTAAAAGGGATAAGTGTCCATATCTATTGAACCAAACAAGATAGATTCGATTTTGTTTTTGCAGATGATAGGTTTTTATGTGTGTATTAATCCACAAGCTGATACAAGGTTCTATCGTTAACGGTTCAATTTCTACGTCAAAGTGAGTGGGGTTAACTGACTAAAAGGGATAAGTGTCCATATCTATTGAACAAAGCAAGATAGAATCGATTTTATTTTGGCAGATGGTAGGTTTTTATGTGTATATTAATCCACAAGCTGATACAAGGTTCTTTCGTTAACGGTTCAATTTGTACGTCAAAGTGGATGGGGTTAACCGACTAAAAGGGATAAGTGTCCATATCTATTGAACCAAACAATATAGATTCGATTTTGTTTTTGAAGATGGTAGGTTTTTATGTGTATATTAATACACAAGCTGATCCAAGGTTATATCGTTAACGGTTCAATTTCTACGTCAAAGTGGATGGGGTTAACCGACTAAAAGGGATAAGTGTCCATATCTATTGAACCAAACAAGATAGATTCGATTTTGTTTTTGAAGATGGTAGGTTTTTATGTGTATATTAATCCACAAGCTGACCCAAGGTTATACCGTTAGCGGTTCAATTTCTACGTCAAAATGGGTGGGGTTAACCGACTAAAAGGGATAAGTGTGCATATCTATTGAACCAAGCAAGATAGAATCGATTTTGTTTTTGCAGATGATAGGTTTTTATGTGTATATTAATCCGCAAGCTGATCCAAGGTTATATCGTTAACGGTTCAATTTCTACGTCAAAGTAGATGGGGTTAACCGACTAAAAGAGATAAGTGTCCATATCTATTGAACCAAGCAAGATAGAATTTTGTTTTTGCAGATGGTAGGTTTTTATGTGTATACTAATCCACAAGCTCATACAAGGTTCTATCGTTAACGATTCAATTTCTACGTCAAAGTGGGTGGGGTTAACCGACTAAAAGGGATACGTGTCCATATCTATTGGACCAAGCAAGATAGAATCGATTTTGTTTTTGCAGATGATAGGTTTTTATGTGTATATTAATCCGCAAGCTAATCCAAGGTTCTATCGTTAACGGTTTAATTTCTACGTCAAAGTGGATGGGGTTAACCGACTAAAAGGGATAAGTGTCCATATCTATTGTGGGTGGGGTTAACCGACTAAAAGGGATAAGTGTCCATATCTATTGAACCAAGCAAGATAGAATCGATTTTGTTTTTGAATTTGATAGGTTTTTATGTGTATATTAATCCACAAGCTGATGCAAAGCTCTATCTTTAATGGTTCAATTTCTACGTCATAGTGGGTGGGGTTAACCGAATAAAAGGGATAAGTGTCCATATGTATTGAACCAAGCAAGATAGAATCGATTTTGTTTTTGCAGATGATAGGTTTTTATGTGTGTATTAATCCGCAAGCTGATCCAAGGTTCTATCGTTAACGGTTTAATTTCTACGTCAAAGTGGATGGGGTTAACCGACTAAAAGGGATAAGTGTCCATATCTATTGTGGGTGGGGTTAACCGACTAAAAGGGATAAGTGTCCATATCTATTGAACCAAGCAAGATAGAATCGATTTTGTTTTTGAATTTGATAGGTTTTTATGTGTATATTAATCCACAAGCTGATCCAAAGCTCTATCTTTAGTGGTTCAATTTCTACGTCATAGTGGGTGGGGTTAACCGACTAAAAGGGATAAGTGTCCATATCTATTGAACCAAGCAAGATAGAATCGATTTTGTTTTTGCAGATGATAGGTTTTTATGTGTGTATTAATCCACAAGCTGATACAAGGTTCTATCACTAACGGTTCAATTTCTACGTCATACTGGGTGGGGTTAACCGACTAAAAGGGATAAGTGTCCATATCTATTGAACCAAGCAAGATAGAATCGATTTTGTTTTTGCAGATGGTAGGTTTTTATGTGTGTATTAATCCGCAAGCTGGTACAAGGTTCTATCGTTAACGGTTCAATTTCTACGTCAAAGTGGATGGGGTTAACGGACTAAAAGAGATAAGTGTCCATATCTATTGAACCAAGCAAGATAGAATTTTGTTTTTGCAGATGGTAGGTTTTTATGTGTATACTAATCCACAAGCTCATACAAGGTTCTATCGTTAACGGTTCAATTTCTACGTCAAAGTGGATGGGGTTAACCGACTAAAAGGGATAAGTGTCCATATCTATTGAACCAAACAAGATAGATTCGATTTTGTTTTTGCAGATGATAGGTTTTTATGTGTGTATTAATCCACAAGCTGATACAAGGTTCTATCGTTAACGGTTCAATTTCTACGTCAAAGTGAGTGGGGTTAACTGACTAAAAGGGATAAGTGTCCATATCTATTGAACAAAGCAAGATAGAATCGATTTTATTTTGGCAGATGGTAGGTTTTTATGTGTATATTAATCCACAAGCTGATACAAGGTTCTATCGTTAACGGTTCAATTTGTACGTCAAAGTGGATGGGGTTAACCGACTAAAAGGGATAAGTGTCCATATCTATTGAACCAAACAAGATAGATTCGATTTTGTTTTTGAAGATGGTAGGTTTTTATGTGTATATTAATCCACAAGCTGACCCAAGGTTATACCGTTAGCGGTTCAATTTCTACGTCAAAATGGGTGGGGTTAACCGACTAAAAGGGATAAGTGTGCATATCTATTGAACCAAGCAAGATAGAATCGATTTTGTTTTTGCAGATGATAGGTTTTTATGTGTATATTAATCCGCAAGCTGATCCAAGGTTCTATCGTTAACGGTTTAATTTCTACGTCAAAGTGGATGGGGTTGACCGACTAAAAGGGATAAGTGTCCATATCTATTGAACCAAGCAAGATAGAATCGATTTTGTTTTAGCACATGATAGGTTTTTATGTTTATATTAATCCACAAGCAGATACAAGGTTCTATCGTTAACGGTTCAATTTCTACGTCATACTGGGTGGGGTTAACCGACTAAAAGGGATAAGTGTCCATATCTATTGAACCAAGCAAGACAGAATCGATTTTGTTTTTGCAGATGGTAGGTTTTTATGTGTATATTAATCCACAAGCTGATACAAGGCTCTATCGTTATCGGTTCAATTTCTACGTCAAAGTGGATGGGGTTAACCGACTAAAAGGGATAAGTGTCCATATCTTTTGAACCAAGCAAGATAGAATCGATTTTGTTTTTGCAGATGATAGTTTTTTATGTGTATATTAATTCGCAAGCTGATCCAAGGTTCTATCGTTAACGGTTCAATTTCTACGTCATACTGGGTGGGGTTAACCGACTAAAAGGGATAAGTGTCCATATCTATTGAACGAAGCGAGATAGAATCGATTTTGTTTTTGCAGATGATAGGTTTTTATGTGTATATTAATCCGCAAGCTGATCCAAGGTTCTATCGTTAACGGTTTAATTTCTACGTCAACGTGGATGGGGTTAACCGACTAAAAGGGATAAGTGTCCATATCTATTGAACCAAGCAAGATAGAATCGATTTTGTTTTTGCAGATGATAGGTTTTTATGTGTATATTAATCCGCAGGCTGATCCAAGGTTCTATCGTTAACGGTTCAATTTCTACGTCATACTGGGTGGGGTTAACCGACTAAAAGGGATAAGTGTCCATATCTATTGAACCAAGCAAGATAGAATCGATTTTGTTTTTGCAGATGGTAGGTTTTTATGTGTGTATTAATCCGCAAGCTGATACAAGGTTCTATCGTTAACGGTTCAATTTCTACGTCAAAGTGGATGGGGTTAACCGACTAAAAGAGATAAGTGTCCATATCTATTGAACCAAGCAAGATAGAATTTTGTTTTTGCAGATGGTAGGTTTTTATGTGTATACTAATCCACAAGCTCATACAAGGTTCTATCGTTAACGGTTCAATTTCTACGTCAAAGTGGATGGGGTTAACCGACTAAAAGGGATAAGTGTCCATATCTATTGAACCAAACAAGATAGATTCGATTTTGTTTTTGCAGATGATAGGTTTTTATGTGTGTATTAATCCACAAGCTGATACAAGGTTCTATCGTTAACGGTTCAATTTCTACGTCAAAGTGAGTGGGGTTAACTGACTAAAAGGGATAAGTGTCCATATCTATTGAACAAAGCAAGATAGAATCGATTTTATTTTGGCAGATGGTAGGTTTTTATGTGTATATTAATCCACAAGCTGATACAAGGTTCTATCGTTAACGGTTCAATTTGTACGTCAAAGTGGATGGGGTTAACCGACTAAAAGGGATAAGTGTCCATATCTATTGAACCAAACAATATAGATTCGATTTTGTTTTTGAAGATGGTAGGTTTTTATGTGTATATTAATACACAAGCTGATCCAAGGTTATATCGTTAACGGTTCAATTTCTACGTCAAAGTGGATGGGGTTAACCGACTAAAAGGGATAAGTGTCCATATCTATTGAACCAAACAAGATAGATTCGATTTTGTTTTTGAAGATGGTAGGTTTTTATGTGTATATTAATCCACAAGCTGACCCAAGGTTATACCGTTAGCGGTTCAATTTCTACGTCAAAATGGGTGGGGTTAACCGACTAAAAGGGATAAGTGTGCATATCTATTGAACCAAGCAAGATAGAATCGATTTTGTTTTTGCAGATGATAGGTTTTTAGGTGTATATTAATCCGCAAGCTGATCCAAGGTTCTATCGTTAACGGTTCAATTTCTACGTCAAAGTAGATGGGGTTAACCGACTAAAAGAGATAAGTGTCCATATCTATTGAACCAAGCAAGATAGAATTTTGTTTTTGCAGATGGTAGGTTTTTATGTGTACACTAATCCACAAGCTCATACAAGGTTCTATCGTTAACGGTTCAATTTCTACGTCAAAGTGGGTGGGGTTAACCGACTAAAAGGGATACGTGTCCATATTTATTGGACCAAGCAAGATAGAATCGATTTTGTTTTTGCAGATGATAGGTTTTTATGTGTATATTAATCCGCAAGCTGATCCAAGGTTCTATCGTTAACGGTTTAATTTCTACGTCAAAGTGGATGGGGTTAACCGACTAAAAGGGATAAGTGTCCATATCTATTGTGGGTGGGGTTAACCGACTAAAAGGGATAAGTGTCCATATCTATTGAACCAAGCAAGATAGAATCGATTTTGTTTTTGAATTTGATAGGTTTTTATGTGTATATTAATCCACAAGCTGATGCAAAGCTCTATCTTTAATGGTTCAATTTCTACGTCATAGTGGGTGGGGTTAACCGAATAAAAGGGATAAGTGTCCATATCTATTGAACCAAGCAAGATAGAATCGATTTTGTTTTTGCAGATGATAGGTTTTTATGTGTGTATTAATCCGCAAGCTGATCCAAGGTTCTATCGTTAACGGTTTAATTTCTACGTCAAAGTGGATGGGGTTAACCGACTAAAAGGGATAAGTGTCCATATCTATTGTGGGTGGGGTTAACCGACTAAAAGGGATAAGTGTCCATATCTATTGAACCAAGCAAGATAGAATCGATTTTGTTTTTGAATTTGATAGGTTTTTATGTGTATATTAATCCACAAGCTGATCCAAAACTCTATCTTTAGTGGTTCAATTTCTACGTCATAGTGGGTGGGGTTAACCGACTAAAAGGGATAAGTGTCCATATCTATTGAACCAAGCAAGATAGAATCGATTTTGTTTTTGCAGATGATAGGTTTTTATGTGTGTATTAATCCACAAGCTGATACAAGGTTCTATCACTAACGGTTGAATTTCTACGTCATACTGGGTGGGGTTAACCGACTAAAAGGGATAAGTGTCCATATCTATTGAACCAAGCAAGATAGAATCGATTTTGTTTTTGCAGATGGTAGGTTTTTATGTGTGTATTAATCCGCAAGCTGATACAAGTTTCTATCGTTAACGGTTCAATTTCTACGTCAAAGTGGATGGGGTTAACGGACTAAAAAGATAAGTGTCCATATCTATTGAACCAAGCAAGATAGAATTTTGTTTTTGCAGATGGTAGGTTTTTATGTGTATACTAATCCACAAGCTCATACAAGGTTCTATCGTTAACGGTTCAATTTCTACGTCAAAGTGGATGGGGTTAACCGACTAAAAGGGATAAGTGTCCATATCTATTGAACCAAACAAGATAGATTCGATTTTGTTTTTGCAGATGATAGGTTTTTATGTGTGTATTAATCCACAAGCTGATACAAGGTTCTATCGTTAACGGTTCAATTTCTACGTCAAAGTGAGTGGGGTTAACTGACTAAAAGGGATAAGTGTCCATATCTATTGAACAAAGCAAGATAGAATCGATTTTATTTTGGCAGATGGTAGGTTTTTATGTGTATATTAATCCACAAGCTGATACAAGGTTCTATCGTTAACGGTTCAATTTGTACGTCAAAGTGGATGGGGTTAACCGACTAAAAGGGATAAGTGTCCATATCTATTGAACCAAACAAGATAGATTCGATTTTGTTTTTGAAGATGGTAGGTTTTTATGTGTATATTAATCCACAAGCTGACCCAAGGTTATACCGTTAGCGGTTCAATTTCTTCGTCAAAATGGGTGGGGTTAACCGACTAAAAGGGATAAGTGTGCATATCTATTGAACCAAGCAAGATAGAATCGATTTTGTTTTTGCAGATGATAGGTTTTTATGTGTATATTAATCCGCAAGCTGATCCAAGGTTCTATCGTTAACGGTTTAATTTCTACGTCAAAGTGGATGGGGTTGACCGACTAAAAGGGATAAGTGTCCATATCTATTGAACCAAGCAAGATAGAATCGATTTTGTTTTAGCACATGATAGGTTTTTATGTTTATATTAATCCACAAGCTGATACAAGGCTCTATCGTTATCGGTTCAATTTCTACGTCAAAGTGGATGGGGTTAACCGACTAAAAGGGATAAGTGTCCATATCTTTTGAACCAAGCAAGATAGAATCGATTTTGTTTTTGCAGATGATAGTTTTTTATGTGTATATTAATTCGCAAGCTGATCCAAGGTTCTATCGTTAACGGTTCAATTTCTACGTCATACTGGGTGGGGTTAACCGACTAAAAGGGATAAGTGTCCATATCTATTGAACGAAGCGAGATAGAATCGATTTTGTTTTTGCAGATGATAGGTTTTTATGTGTATATTAATCCGCAAGCTGATCCAAGGTTCTATCGTTAACGGTTTAATTTCTACGTCAAAGTGGATGGGGTTAACCGACTAAAAGGGATAAGTGTCCATATCTATTGAACCAAGCAAGATAGAATCGATTTTGTTTTTGCAGATGATAGGTTTTTATGTGTATATTAATCCGCAGGCTGATCCAAGGTTCTATCGTTAACGGTTTAATTTCTACGTCAAAGTGGATGGGGTTCACCGACTAAAAGGGATAAGTGTCCATATCTATTGAACCAAGCAAGATAGAATCGATTTTGTTTTTGCACATGATAGGTTTTTATGTGTATATTAATCCACAAGCTGATACAAGGTTCTATCGTTAACGGTTCAATTTCTACATCATACTGGGTGGGGTTAACCCACTAAAAGGGATAAGTGTGCATATCTATTGAACCAAGCAAGATAGAATCGATTTTGTTTTTGCAGATGATAGGTTTTTATGTGTGTATTAATCCGCAAGCTGATCCAAGGTTCTATCGTTAACGGTTTAATTTCTACGTCAAAGTGGATGGGGTTAACCGACTAAAAGGGATAAGTGTCCATATCTATTGAACCAAGCAAGATATAATCGATTTTGTTTTTGCAGATGGTAGGTTTTCATGTGTATATTAATCCACAAGCTGATACGAGGTTCTATCGCTAACGGTTCAATTTCTACGTCATACTGGGTGGGGTTAACCGACTAAAAGGGATAAGTGTCCATATCTATTGAACCAAGCAAGATAGAATCGATTTTGTTTTTGCAGATGGTAGGTTTTTATGTGTATATTAATCCACAAGCTGATACAAGGTTCTATCGTTAACGGTTCAATTTCTATGTCAAAGTGGATGGGGTTAACCGACTAAAAGGGATAAGTGTCCATATCTATTGAACCAAACAAGATAGATTCGATTTGGTTTTTAAAGATGGTAGGTTTTTATGTGTATATTAATCCACAAGCTGATCCAAGGTTATATCGTTAACGGTTCAATTTCTACGTCAAAATGGGTGGGGTTAACCGACTAAAAGGGATAAGTGTTCATATCTATTGAACCAAGCAAGATACAATCGATTTTGTTTTTGCAGATGATAGGTTTTTATGTGTGTATTAATCCACAAGCTGATACAAGGTTATATCGTTAACGGTTCAATTTCTACGTCAAAATGGGTGGAGTTAACCGACTAAAAGGGATAAGTGTCCATATCTATTGAACCAAGCAAGATAGAATCGATTTTGTTTTTGCAGATGATAGGCTTTTATGTGTATATTAATCCGCAAGCTGATACAAGGTTCTATCGCTAACGGTTTAATTTCTACGTCAAAGTGGATGGAGTTAACCGACTAAAAGGAATAAGTGTATATATCTATTGTGGGTGGGGTTAACCGACTAAAAGGGATAAGTGTCCATATCTATTGAACCAAGCAAGACAGAATCGATTTTGTTTTTGAATTTGATAGGTTTTTATGTGTATATTAATCCACAAGCTGATCCAAAGCTCTATCTTTAATGGTTCAATTTCTACGTCATAGTGGGTGGGGTTAACCGACTAAAAGGGATAAGTGTCCATATCTATTGAACCAAGCAAGATAGAATCGATTTTGTTTTTGCAGATGATAGGTTTTTATGTGTGTATTAATCCACAAGCTGATACAAGGTTCTATCACTAACGGTTCAATTTCTACGTCATACTGGGTGGGGTTAACCGACTAAAAGGGATAAGTGTCCATATCTATTGAACCAAGCAAGATAGAATCGATTTTGTTTTTGCAGATGGTAGGTTTTTATGTGTGTATTAATCCGCAAGCTGATACAAGGTTCTATCGTTAACGGTTCAATTTCTACGTCAAAGTGGATGAGGTTAACGGACTAAAAGAGATAAGTGTCCATATCTATTGAACCAAGCAAGATAGAATTTTGTTTTTGCAGATGGTAGGTTTTTATGTGTATACTAATCCACAAGCTCATACAAGGTTCTATCGTTAACGGTTCAATTTCTACGTCAAAGTGGATGGGGTTAACCGACTAAAAGGGATAAGTGTCCATATCTATTGAACCAAACAAGATAGATTCGATTTTGTTTTTGCAGATGATAGGTTTTTATGTGTGTATTAATCCGCAAGCTGATACAAGGTTCTATCGTTAACGGTTCAATTTCTACGTCAAAGTGAGTGGGGTTAACTGACTAAAAGGGATAAGTGTCCATAACTATTGAACAAAGCAAGATAGAATCGATTTTATTTTGGCAGATGGTAGGTTTTTATGTGTATATTAATCCACAAGCTGATACAAGGTTCTATCGTTAACGGTTCAATTTGTACGTCAAAGTGGATGGGGTTAACCGACTAAAAGGGATAAGTGTCCATATCTATTGAACCAAACAATATAGATTCGATTTTGTTTTTGAAGATGGTAGGTTTTTATGTGTATATTAATACACAAGCTGATCCAAGGTTATATCGTTAACGGTTCAATTTCTACGTCAAAGTGGATGGGGTTAACCGACTAAGAGGGATAAGTGTCCATATCTATTGAACCAAACAAGATAGATTCGATTTTGTTTTTGAAGATGGTAGGTTTTTATGTGTATATTAATCCACAAGCTGACCCAAGGTTATACCGTTAGCGGTTCAATTTCTACGTCAAAATGGGTGGGGTTAACCGACTAAAAGGGATAAGTGTGCATATCTATTGAACCAAGCAAGATAGAATCGATTTTGTTTTTGCAGATGATAGGTTTTTATGTGTATATTAATCCGCAAGCTGATCCAAGGTTCTATCGTTAACGGTTCAATTTCTACGTCAAAGTAGATGGGGTTAACCGACTAAAAGAGATAAGTGTCCATATCTATTGAACCAAGCAAGATAGAATTTTGTTTTTGCAGATGGTAGGTTTTTATGTGTATACTAATCCACAAGCTCATACAAGGTTCTATCGTTAACGGTTCAATTTCTACGTCAAAGTGGGTGGGGTTAACCGACTAAAAGGGATACGTGTCCATATCTATTGGACCAAGCAAGATAGAATCGATTTTGTTTTTGCAGATGATAGGTTTTTATGTGTATATTAATCCGCAAGCTGATCCAAGGTTCTATCGTTAACGGTTTAATTTCTACGTCAAAGTGGATGGGGTTAACCGACTAAAAGGGATAAGTGTCCATATCTATTGTGGGTGGGGTTAACCGACTAAAAGGGATAAGTGTCCATATCTATTGAACCAAGCAAGATAGAATCGATTTTGTTTTTGAATTTGATAGGTTTTTATGTGTATATTAATCCACAAGCTGATGCAAAGCTCTATCTTTAATGGTTCAATTTCTACGTCATAGTGGGTGGGGTTAACCGAATAAAAGAGATAAGTGTCCATATCTATTGAACCAAGCAAGATAGAATCGATTTTGTTTTTGCAGATGATAGGTTTTTATGTGTGTATTAATCCGCAAGCTGATCCAAGGTTCTATCGTTAACGGTTTAATTTCTACGTCAAAGTGGATGGGGTTAACCGACTAAAAGGGATAAGTGTCCATATCTATTGTGGGTGGGGTTAACCGACTAAAAGGGATAAGTGTCCATATCTATTGAACCAAGCAAGATAGAATCGATTTTGTTTTTGAATTTGATAGGTTTTTATGTGTATATTAATCCACAAGCTGATCCAAAGCTCTATCTTTAGTGGTTCAATTTCTACGTCATAGTGGGTGGGGTTAACCGACTAAAAGGGATAAGTGTCCATATCTATTGAACCAAGCAAGATAGAATCGATTTTGTTTTTGCAGATGATAGGTTTTTATGTGTGTATTAATCCACAAGCTGATACAAGGTTCTATCACTAACGGTTCAATTTCTACGTCATACTGGGTGGGGTTAACCGACTAAAAGGGATAAGTGTCCATATCTATTGAACCAAGCAAGATAGAATCGATTTTGTTTTTGCAGATGGTAGGTTTTTATGTGTGTATTAATCCGCAAGCTGATACAAGGTTCTATCGTTAACGGTTCAATTTCTACGTCAAAGTGGATGGGGTTAACGGACTAAAAGAGATAAGTGTCCATATCTATTGAACCAAGCAAGATAGAATTTTGTTTTTGCAGATGGTAGGTTTTTATGTGTATACTAATCCACAAGCTCATACAAGGTTCTATCGTTAACGGTTCAATTTCTACGTCAAAGTGGATGGGGTTAACCGACTAAAAGGGATAAGTGTCCATATCTATTGAACTAAACAAGATAGATTCGATTTTGTTTTTGCAGATGATAGGTTTTTATGTGTGTATTAATCCACAAGCTGATACAAGGTTCTATCGTTAACGGTTCAATTTCTACGTCAAAGTGAGTGGGGTTAACTGACTAAAAGGGATAAGTGTCCATATCTATTGAACAAAGCAAGATAGAATCGATTTTATTTTGGCAGATGGTAGGTTTTTATGTGTATATTAATCCACAAGCTGATACAAGGTTCTATCGTTAACGGTTCAATTTGTACGTCAAAGTGGATGGGGTTAACCGACTAAAAGGGATAAGTGTCCATATCTATTGAACCAAACAAGATAGATTCGATTTTGTTTTTGAAGATGGTAGGTTTTTATGTGTATATTAATCCACAAGCTGACCCAAGGTTATACCGTTAGCGGTTCAATTTCTACGTCAAAATGGGTGGGGTTAACCGACTAAAAGGGATAAGTGTGCATATCTATTGAACCAAGCAAGATAGAATCGATTTTGTTTTTGCAGATGATAG